>NW_015537979.1:182473-207966 GCF_001515605.1 Sinocyclocheilus anshuiensis | reverse complement strand
CCCAAATCAATCCGAGCAGCTGAGTCCTTAACCATCTTCAAGAAACGACTAAAAACACATCTGTTCCATCTTTATTTCTATTCTATTTTAATTCTACTTTATGTATATTTGTTTTTTTTTTTACTTTTTTTAAATTCTTTATTTAAAATATATCAAATATATACATATACCTTGCTAGGCTAACCGAGACTTGTCATTTGCACTTATATGTTGTTGCTCTTTTGTTAGTTTTGACTGCTTTTCTTGTCCTCATTTGTAAGTTGCTTTGGATAAAAGCGTCTGCTAAATGTGTCTGTGTCTGTGTCTCTGTGTGTGTGTGTGTCTGTGTCTGTGTCTGTTTCTGTTCTTTTCAGATAAATAAAAATGTTGTAGTTGATACAGTTTCAAGCCTAGAGGATATAAAGTGATTGTAATTTTCCAGTGCTTGGCTACGATTCCTTTCGAGGACAAGAGAAGGCTCTTGAATGTCAACAGTAGCATTGACTTCTTAATTACATGAAGGCTGAAGTCTAAATGTCTTGTATTATTTATGGATGAAGGTGTATTGCTACAACTCCTCTCTAAAATTGTCTCTTTTCCCATTAGCATGTTTTCAGAGGAGTGTTTTTGTGCTTCAACTGATCGTGATGGATCTTTAGTCTAGTTCTGGACAGATCTAGGAACCTCATATGTATCTGTTTCTCTGTTGGTTCAGCCTCTGGAGTCCAGACTCGCTGATGTCCAGTCAGCTCTAGAGAAAGCTCTGTCTGACCGAGAGCGCCTGCTACAGGAAGTCAGGAAACACGACCCCTCCTTCACCTTATGATGTACAAAGGGAAAGAAACCAGACTTGAGGTTTGCCTCTGACTTAAAGTTCTCATCCATCCCTTTCTGACGTCTGAGAGTCAAATCACATGTCATCCAGTTCTCTTCCGTCTCTGCAAGTGTCCTCCATGAGTCTTCCTGTAGTGACGCTTCTCTTTCTACTCTACACCAATTCACCAAGTTCCCAGTTGGAGGGGGACTGAAGTCAACAGTGAAACGGATGCTCACTTTACATCTCAAATCAGTTTCCTGTGAGGTTTCCTAACTGTTAAGATGCTGCCTTTGAAGGAAACTGCTAGGTTTTGGAACAGAGCTGTAGATTTGATTTCTTGTTGGCTGCTATTCAGCGTGTAAAGTACAGCCGATGTGTGTGTTATTCATGAAAGGAGCTGAAGCAAAAGCACTTTGACGTAAATGCGCTGTATATATCACAGTTTTTATCTGAGGTTCAGTGTACAAAAGATGGTACTTCTATTAACCAACACATCCTCAGAGTCATTGTACTGAGACTGAGATGCCGTCCATTTCCTCTAGTGTAGGATCACGGTTCTCATGCCGTACAGATGAAGTGATCATAGAGAAACATTAGTGCCAATGCTGGTGGTCAAATGATTTGGTGCGCAAGCTCTTCAGATGTGAAGTCACTTTGATTCAGTATTACAATGCTCGCTTGTGTCAATGTAACAAACATTATATCTAGACTTATTACATTGTGGGTTATTTAATGAAAAAAAAAGTTTTTTGGTCAGTCTGTTACACTAAATAAGTCACTTTGAGACATTTCACTACTCTATAGAGTTTAATTATTCATGTGTATGCATATTTATTTGAACTTTATTAGTATGAGATTGGATGTCCATTAACAACTGCATCAATTAAATGGACAATTTTTTTTGTTTAATGTAAAAAATAATGGAAGTGATTTAAGATTTAGTGTTGGGTTGGGATGATACATTTCAGTTTTACTACTATTCTAACCCCCTTTTAAAATGTTTAACTAGGAGTTGTGATGAAAGGATGACGTGAAGAGTGTTTCTGTGTGATGTCCTGCACAAAAAAACGAATCGAACTACAGGTGCTACAGCATTTTGACACATTTCTGGTGTGTACTGTAATGTTTAGGACTATCACAAGACTCATTTTTGTGGTAAATCAGTATTGTGAGGCATGATGGTTTGTGGGTTTATAGAAAACAGCTGAATGAATGTGGCTCCTCTTGGCCTTTGTGATATCAACATCCCTCTCATTCTTCGAATGTTTGGATTGCTTTATCAGCAAGTGTCCGGTGATTTCAAATGTGGCCCATCATTATTGACTTTGAAAGTGCTTTTTCTGTTTCTGTAGAGTTCCAGTGTCTCATTGTGTCTCTGTGCATCAGCTTTCAGTGCAATGTGTAGCATTCATATACACTAAACAATCTGTTAGTGATCAAGATATTCCTGTCTTCCAAAAACCTTAGGATAGTCTAAACTGTAAAGACATTTTTCTGTAGATGGTAGAAATGGAAATATTATTCCTATGATCAAAAATAACTTCATTCAGTGCATGGAAGGAAAAAAAAAAACATTTGTTGGTGTTATATGCATGACTTTACTTGAAATCTTTCACAAGTGCAACATCATCGAGGTCACAGACTGTTGAGTGAGGCTTTTATATATTTAATTTTATTTAAGGGTCATTGTTACACTGTTGATGAGTATTGCCTGTGATCAGAAGAAGCGTATGGTAAATATTGACCCGGTTTTACTAATTGTATTGCTTGTTTTAGCTGTGTAGTTGGTACTGAGTTTACTTCTATTTCTATGTGTGCAGTTTAATCATATTTGTCCAGTACGATGAATGTTTTGTTTGTTACACATGAAGGTGTCCGACAGTGTGGCTGATCGTTTCTCAAGAACAGAATGATCGGTCTGCTCATCTCCGAATGAACGTTGCTCTCGTTAATGTTTTGCGATATATTTGTAAGAAACAGAAATGTCCTTACATGCATGATCATTTCATTTTTCTCCTTTAGAGTTTCAGAAAAGATCTCAAAATTGTGCTCATATTCTCCAAGATGCCAAAGTCTGTAATCAAAAGTCAAGAGATTTCGAAATGAATTTGAACATTTCCCATCAAATTCACTAATTGGTCTGAGCTGCCATCCATATTATTATTATTATTACTGTCAACAATTATCTCTATTTCATCAAAGGGATCTTTAGAGAAAAGTCTTATATTAAAGCATGTCGTTGCATAACTATGGATTCAGGTGGACACCTGATACAGTTTTCATTTTCATGTGTCATATCCAGAGTAAAGCCGGATATGTGGTTTGTCTCAGAGCAGAATGTTTTGTGCAGCAGATACAATGTAAGATTGTATGATTATCAAGTTTATGGGAAGTTGTGAATTGTTGAATTGTGCTTGGTTATCTGATGTCTGTAATGGTACGTGTTCATCACTGTTCATGTCCCTCAAGACCTGCTATGGTTGAAATTCATGGGTTTAGTTTGACCTCTAATCTCTTCATTACCATATTCTAATGTAAATTCACATTTCTGTCACCACCATTAAAGTCCTCGAACAAACTAATATTTTGTTGGTTCTGTGAACCATAACTGTGTGCAAATGTCAAGACCAATGATGATCAATAAAATGTTTCTTAAAGTTGAACTTTGTGTATCTTCTGTGAGTTACTCTCTCTAACATCAATACACTTATTCAACTGAGAAATGAACAATATAGTAGTTTTATAAGCTACTGTTAAAAAAAAATAAAAATCTGAATAAATGTCCAAAACGGTAATTCTGCTGTAGAGAAATGGAAGTTAAGTTAATGTTGAGTAACTTATTTTTAGATACAATATTGCCAATTCTGCTTCGCCAACAAGAATGGGTGATGCTATAGAGCTGCCGCAAAAATGGAAGTTCAAAGACAAATTTCTAAAAATGGCTGCACACTTGTTTCTCTGACACATAAGGTCTTTATCATTGTAAGAGTCACTGAAACATCTGAACACTAGCCTGAAACAGGACCGATAACAACACTGGGGCTTCCAGAGACGGTCTATACACTGGTTGTGGGGATTTTTCTGCAGGTTACATCATTACAAGTGGCTGTTTATGAGTGAGTCATTGAATCATTCATTTAACCAATTAATTGAAAACGCTCATTCATTCAGTAACGAAACCCTGCTACTTTACCGCTTTTCCACTAAGGCTGATGCCGGAGCTGGAGCTGGTGCTCGGCCAAGAGTGGCACTTGTTCAGATCCAGCATGGCCGTTGGAACTAGGGGTGCCCCCCCCCCTAATTTTTGTAATAGTTTTGTGATTAATTATTTATTAAACTGACCAGAAATATATAGCCCAGTGCGGATGTATTTTTCTTGCGCGATATTAGCCTACCGTAATTTTACATTCCGACTTGTAAAAACCATTCACGTCCTCGTCCTTTTTATGAACCATTTTCCGAAGCTTCTCAAGCTTCTCGCTTCTCAAGACGGCCACCGTCAATCACATAAGCACATCTCTTTAATAGCGCTCTAGTCTCTGGATAAACATGCTCAAACCACTGTAGCCTCATGTAATCTATTAACTACGCACATCATAACGTTTTAGGCAAGTATTATGACATAAAATATTTTAATAAGACTGAATTTGTATTTAACCTGATCACGTTTAATAAAAATACATTTTAAGTTTAATTATAACGCCGCATGTCCACGATTATTCAAACAACGAACAAATTATACAGCAAGCAAAGAATATTTACATTATCAAAGACATTATATTATAATCATTATAAAACATTATAATCAATGATGTTGTCTGCAGTGTATGGTGAGTTAATCTCTTATTTACATCGCATGTACATCTGCACTTTGTTGTTTCTAATGAGAGATTTCGCCAAAGTGCACTGACCAAAAATTTTGAGCATCAGCGATGTTAATATTTAGTAAAATTCCCTTAAAGGCACAATATGTAATTTTCGCCGCTAGAGGGCGCGTATGCGACACAATGGACACGGTCCGTGTCACTAGTTAAAATTGCTTATTTCTCTGGATTTAAACATTCTTCTAAACATTTTGGGATAATTTTAAGTACACAAGTCAGCAAAATATATAACACTGTTATAGTGTTTTTTTTGGATATTTTAATAAAAAAATCTTACATATTGTGCCTTTAAGTGCACTTTGTAATCATGTCAATTTAAAAGTTTTAAAGTACATTTTAAATCATTATTTTTAAAATCTTTTGTCATATTTAAAGTACACTTATAAAGTAATTGACTATCATTTTAACTGCTGTGTGTTTTTCAATATTAAATTTAAAGTTAATATATTTTACATGTACAAAATTTCAATCATTACAAATGTGTAATTACAAATATATTTAAATACATGACATAAAAGTTTCAATAGAAATTACATTAAAGAATATTTTAGTTAATTATGAATGCTTGTCACTGCATTCAGCACGTCACTTTAACCATATTTCAATATCAATATTCAAGACAGTGGGTCAAAAACGGTCACAGCCATGATCCATGACAAAAACTCTAACAGAAATATGAAAGAAAAAATTATTGAATTAAAATCACAAAAGCACGAATATATATGGGTTCGCATATAACTCTGTCTTCATTTGTATGTTAATCTATAAGAGTTTGGGCTGTTTAATATTAGGATTTTGTCAAAAATCCCCCACCATGGCCCCGCCCTGCAACATCAAGCCCCGCCCCCCCAGCACCCCCCAGATAAAATATGTTCCCACGGCTATGAGAACCAGCTCATATTTCCAGTTCCACTGGCAGGGAGCAGATCCTTCTACGTCACCAACATGTGACCATAATCGCTTGTTATCTCTTGCAGAAGGAGGGTGTTGGTCTCTTTTGCTGACCACTGTTGAACTGACATATTTATTGTTGTTCATTTATCTGAAATCCGATGGCTTTTAAAAATGTGTCTGTCAAACTGTGGTCTGTAGTGGAAAATCCACCTACTGACGTCACAGGATCCCTTGTTGAGACCAGGATTTTTTTGAGTGGAGAAGCACAGCCCAGATCCCAACTGGGCTCCGGCTCCAGCTCCGGTGGAAAAGCAGTATCTGTGTAGTTAATTGTTGCAACGGTGTTCTGTTCTGTTGTTCTGTTGTGGCTTCGCTTGGAGCAAAAAGGAAAACAGCTTATATTGCACACCACATCAAGATGAAGAAAACAAGCAAACTCCTCACAGGACGGCTCAGCTGGGACTCTCACCGCAGAGCGATTGAGCCTAATGTGCCATACCCACTGAGTTTAAAGGGATAGTTCACCCAAAAATTAAAATTTGATGTTTATCTGCTTAGTGCTTACCCCCAGGGCATCCAAGATGTAAATGGACCATTGACACTCCTAATTGAGATTGTAGATAGAGTGTCAATGGTCCATTTGAGAGATAGATGGCGGCGATGCACTTATAAGTCTGCGATCCGCCATAAAGCAAGAAGAAGAAGAAGACGCCTCACGCGCCTGCTGTTGAGAACTCGCTCAGGACAGTTCGAACAGTTCGGACATTGCGTGAATCAGAGGTAAAACACAATATAAATACTGTTCAGTTTCTTGCACAGACCGATCGTTTTGTGTCTTTTCACATCATTGTATCGTCACGAGCCGCAGGGTTTAATTTGGTTTTGTTTGTGTGTTTTTTTTTACTCTCAAAGCCGTGATTCCCATTCACTTCCATTATAAGACTGACAGACTGCAACAGTTTGTGTTAAAAATCTTCGTTTGTGTTCTACTGAAGAAACAAAGTCACCTACATCTGTTTGTGTTCTACTGAAGAAACAGTCACCTACATCTTGGATGCCCTGGGGGTAAGCAGATAAACATCACATTTTTATTTTTGGGTGAACTATCCCTTTAAGGGTGTGTTCACACTTGGCAGGTTTGGTTTGAATAAAACAAACTCTGGTGCGATCGCTCTGTTAGTGTGGTTTATTTGAATATGTTTGAACACTGTCATCTCAACCTTGGGCCACAGCAAACAAGGGGTCTCGGTCTGCTTCCAAGCAAACTCTGTTGTGGTTTGAATATGAACATAACATGGATCAAAAACTTAAACCAAAATCCATTGCAGTTTGGTAGAGGTGTCTGGACTGCCATCTCCTTATAGCAGATCTTCATTTGTGTGTGCAACACAGGAGTTCCTGGCGATGTTTTGACTCCTTTACAAATGTTTTATTAAAATTTAAAAGCTCTCAGCTGGTAAAAATACCACTATATGTACACACATACAGCAAGTGCATTTATTACAACACACAACATTATTTTGGATGTTCAGTAAGTTCCGTAGCAGTCTGAATGAGGCAGTCTGGTCGGTCTGAATAAACTACACAACTTTTGCCCAGATTTACAGTTTAGACGAGTCAATGCTTGTTTATGGGGGTAGAATTGTTGCATTATTCCAAATAAATAGATTATGATCCACAAATAAATGTAAAAAGATTTACAAAAAATTAAACATATTGACAAATAAATAGAACGAGATCCACAAATAAATCTCAGAGTTTCACAAACATAAATTAAATTCAGAAATAAATAAAATGAGATTTGCAAATAAAAAACATATTCACAAATACATTTTTATGTCACAAACACAACTTTGCCTGCCATTCATTTGTGAATCGCGTCCTGTATACTTGTGGATCGCTCGCTGTGCATTTTGTGGTTTTTGAAACATTTCTAGCATCAATATGCTGACAATCCACAAATGCGTGGACTCCACCCACCATCTACTCAAGCCAATCAGATAACAGCCACACTTCGCTGACCAATCATGTTTTAATTTACTCCTATTTACATACTGCATGTTGATATACCATTTACTGTTTGATGGAACCATCATTGTTGGTTAAATGAAACCCACGTGCCACCAAAAGGCTTATTATGTGAAGAGTAAGCAGTTCAAGTTCAAGGACTTTATTTTTACAATTATGCACACACACACACACAAACACACACGAGAAATAGGCCTTTTGTGTACATAGAAAAAGTCTTAGATCTGAGTTCAGCTCATGAAAAATGGGGGCAAAAACAAAAGTGTTGTGTTTATAATTTTGTTGTGTACATGTGCCCCTGAGGAACTCTCTGTACATCCCTGGTTGTTAGTAAAGCTTTATTATGATTGTCTGCTCCTATGATGAAGGAAATTGCAGGTTCTGACAAAATATTACATTTTTTCATTCTTTCAAAGAATAGTGAAAAGATTACATTTTTATATTTCCATGCACACAATATAATTACACATAATGTATCTGCAGAGTTTTCTAAATAACCAGACATTACAAAATATACAAAAAATTATTTTTAATTTGGACGCTTGCTCCAGAGGACAGACTGTGGACAAAATAAGATGTATACTGCATCCTCTACTGTAAACATCATGAACAAAACCGAAGACGACAACAGTCCATTCCAAACACACCAGAAATGTAATAATAAAAATAATAATAATTATTGGGAGGGACTCAGTGGAAGAGGATGTGTTTGTGTTTGGTGTTGGGAGTTTGCTCTCGGCTCTTCAGTCTCCTGACAGCTTCTCTCATATGTTTGGGCTGCAGAGGTGGCGTATCTCCCCACTTCTCACACACATCAAGAGCTGAAATGGCAGAAAAAAACATTATGGAGACAATCAGTGAGGCTTATGGTTTACCGTTGAATCATATTTCAGTGTCTTACCAACCTTCCTCAACAATCTCCCCAGCAAACACCTTTGATATTCCTGACATAGCGATGACCACATTTTGAGAGACAGAAGAGCCTGTGATGGACTGAATTAGCTGCAAGACAGAAACGATCAATTTCCACTTTTTTCTTTTTCCTCCATGTTATAATTCAAACATAAAGTGGGACAATTAGATCTCAAACTAAATGTTTACATGGTTCCCATCAGAATCTCTATGATAATTTGGAACCAAACCTAAAGCATCCTAATGGGAATTTGTGTACCATTTTATAATAAACATTGGATTCATATACTGAACTGCACAACAATATAATGCTATTTCTCTTTAAATTAGACCCAGCAAGACATTTCAGTACAAACAGGTCTTTGATAACAATTCTTAACAAGTATCCAACAAGTCTCAAAGTATTAAATAACAATAAGAACAGATATTAGTTTACCCAGTACAATCTGTTTTACTCTTATTGGATCCAGTTATGAATCTTATACACTTACTCTTTTAATAGCTGCCTTTGGGAAAGCCGAGCGTCTGTACATCTCATAGCGGTTCAGCTGTTCTTCAGAGAATGATGATACTAAAACTCTGCAACACAAATGAGGAGTTCTGCATCCTAATCCAGAGTAGCACATCACACACAATACACAAGAATCCTCCATGAAGCTTACTGCATCTTTTTTATTTCATCTTCATCAACTTTTTGCCGCTTCTCCTTTTTCTTGTCATGCTCCACTTTCAGTTTTTCGGCAGGAGGAGGATGAAGTGATGAAGATCCCTCTTCCTCTTCTTCACCAGCAGCAGATCTCTGAAGCACACTCAGATCAATCATGACTAAAAGCTTTTCTATCGAATAATTTCAAGTCTTCAGGAATAACAAACGGACTGACCGCTCTGCCCTCCTCTTTCGCAGTGGTCTGGCCCGCAGCGGGTTCAGAGGAGGTGCTGCTGCTCCCCGGGGCGTCCCCGGACCCCTCGCCCGGCTTGGGTCTCTCCGCGGGCCTGCTCGCCTCGCCGAACCCCACTTCGGTCCTCACACGGGCCGGGTCTGCCATGCTTTGGCTGACAGATTCATTAATGTCAGATGAGGTGAATTAAATAAAGAATAATAAATAAACTCGCTTAGTTTATGCTCAGCAGACGTGAACCCAAAAACCACCCCAAACAGGTGTCTACTTAATGCATAATTTTCTCCACTACCTAATAATATATTCTATTCTTGTGTTGACATATTGGATTGGAAACAACATGTTAGACAAAACAATGGCAAAAACACACAAACACTGACATCCTCTAATAGCATACCTCAGACCGACAGCCGTGTTTTATAAACACTCAATTAAAGCAATGTTTTCGCTTCCACAGACTGCACTCAGACTCAGCAGTCACGACCATATCCGGTCCGTTTCAAAATAAGAGTCTTCTTCTTCTTATTCTTCTTCTTCTTCTTGTAGCGTTTATTGGTAGTGGGCAAGCCAACTTTTAGTGCATTACCGCCACCAACTGAATTGGAGTGTGGAGTGACAAATGAGGAGGCTTTATATATAAATATAATTAAAAAAAAGAATGACATACAATTATTCCTTATATTCTCATGAAGTAAGAGTCTTCTTCTTCCTCTTTAGATGTTTTATGGCGGTTGGTAAACCAGCCCAAAATTCAACCGCTGATGTCGATGATCCAACCGTTAGGTGGCGCTCTTTACTTTATAATAACTGTTGCATGGCCAACTATTTGTCTAATTGCAGATATTTGTACAATGGCCGTTTAAAATAACTATAATCGTTGAAATATATTACTTCCAAGGATTCGCACCTGCTTTTTAAAATATGTTTATTTTTTTTAAAAAGCAATAAACATAATCTAATCGTCTGTGATTGGTCCATCCTGACGGCCACGTGACACGCTCTGTTTCACTCCAGCAGGCATCGGAGCAACTTTTTTTGGACCTAAAAGTTAAACATTTTAGAAAATTAAAATTCAGAAATTGTAATATGCATTGAGTAAAAAAAAAATACACACTAAAGTGTTCAAATAGAATTAATGTTCAGATCCATGTAATAATATAAACGCCCCTAAGTTTTAACCGCTGAGACATATAGATCATTCATTCCACTTAATTAATCTATTTCTGTGTTGCTGCTTTAAGACAACGGGAATTTATGTCCCTGCCACTAATTTATTATCAAAAATTGGTTTAATAAATGAATGCATAAATTGTTACTTTTAAATTATACAAAAAAAACAAAAAAACAAAATGCTCTTCGCATCAAATTTTCAATAGAGAACGTGTACTTAAATCAAAGTCTCTTTCAGTGAATATTTAGTCTTTTAATTAATCAGTACATTCTGACGCAAATTAGGCCTAATTCATACATTTGATCTTAAAATTCTGCTGCTGTATCTCTGTATGTTGGCGGTGAATCAGTTCATCCAAATCAATCAAAACTCAACGCTTTCTTCGGGCCATTTTAATCATTCAACATCAATATAACATTACAATCTTCAAAATGGACTTAATTATGAAATTGCAAAGAAAATAAGTCTGTGCTGCCACTGTTCACAATACTTCACTTGATAAGAGACTCTTTCGCAACTGAAGCTGGTTTGGAAAACTGTCAGGAATCAGCTTGAGTGATCAGTCGCGCCGTCATTAGTGTAATGAAGCGATGTGCATGGTTCGTGACGTCACCGAGGAGCACACCCGTCGAGGAGGAAGTGACGTGTCGGTCCGTGCCCCAGGAAGTGTGTGCGGCGCAGAGAGAGAAAGCTCCCCGGAGCGGCTGCGCTTGGAGCGGGACGAGCCCTGACACAGCCGCCGCTGGTGCACCGAGCGGAGCGGGACGAGAGCGCGTCGCGCAGTGGGCTCGTGAGGCCGTGTGGCCGTGTCTCCGCTCCTCCGCTCGCGGTGAGATGGGGAAGGAGCAGGAGCTGCTGGAGGCGGCACGCACCGGGAATCTGGCCGCCGTCGAGAAGCTCCTGTCCGCGAAGAGACAGTCGTCCGGTTCGGCCGCTGCGGGTGGTTCTGGATCCTCCGGGAATGTCGGGAGCGGCGGGCACAGCTCTTCCCACCCGCTCTCCAGTCTGCTCAGGTAACGTTAGGAGAAAGCCACGGGGCAGAGGCTTCTTTATCTGTAGGGGAGACCGGGGCTAGTTGTCACACTTTTTACTCCATTGATATATCTCGGGTCTCGAGTCACTTTCTGCGTACACACGAACACTAAAGTCTCAAGTGCACACAAAAAATGAACATTTTACAGGAGGAAAGATCACTGAAGGCTGTATAGCACTGTGTTGTCTATAGCGGGGCATGTTGTCACACTCTGTATGGGGTAAGTTGTCAACAGGCGGCTGTTCAATGACAACTAATTTGAGAACAATAGCTTTACTGAAATGTAATCTGCTGTCCTAAGTAAACAAAAAAAGCCGTGTTTTACAGTATATGTATTTACATTTAAAACATGCGACAACTTGCCCCAGTCTGATAAAGTGCTTCACATTTCAGTTGTTACCCATCAGGCATTTTTTTTTTTTTTAAATGTGATATTTTAGTTTGGATGACCTTTTTAGTTTGACCATTTGCACATTTGAACTTTTTACTCAAAACCTTCTAGTTATTAAGGTAAAGGCCATTTTCTTGGTTAAGACTGAATTACTTCGTTTTAAATTCATTCATTTCTGTTGGCTTTCAAAAAAAAAAAGTAGCTCAAGGAATCATTCCTTTTCAAAACAACCAATCTGTCAGTTCTTTCGCAATATAAACATCACGTTCCTCTTTAAGTCATGAAAGCATGAGTAACATGCGCCATCAGGCCTGCTATTACAAGCGAAATCTAGTAGGCTGCTCATACAGCAGCAATACTGAGATGCAGGACATTCCTGCTGCATGTCATCTACACGTGTATTTACAATGTAGATGTGTAGGTGTGTGATGCAAATGCAAATTATTCTCAATGCAGTGTGAACCCAGAGCACTTGAGCTGTCAGAATGGCTCTTATTTTGTTTTGCATATCAAAGAATAATGTTTAGGCACAATTTCACAGTGGATGTTGATTAGACGAACGTGGTTTCTGTTTATAGATATATAGAGACACTGATTTGTTTGTGTTGAGTGTCTTGTATTGTGTGGCGGTCTATCTTATTGTATAGATTCTTTACATTTTTTTAGATTTTTGTATTCAGACCTTTGATTTTGCGGTTAGTCAAAGGTTTTGTCTTCCAGTATTTAGATGGCTCATATGTTTTCATTCATAACTATACACCTTACCTCCTGACACCTGGCATTACACAAGCCATTTTTGACCCACATGTACAGAATCAATCCTATTCCCTGTGCAAATGTATCATTTAGAGGCCAGAAATGATGCCATCCGTCCTGCCCACCCCTTCTCTCCGTCAGAAGTCTTTGTGTTCACTGGCATCTGTGTGTCGCGCCTGGCTCAGTGGGTCAATGTCCGGCAGTGCTCTATGGTGAGAAAGACCAGCTCAGCGTGTGTCGGAGGTAAATAAACGGAAGATAGGCTGGAACCGGTGCCAGCAGGAGAAGAATAAAAGAGAGCTCTCTGTCTGTCCTCCCTCTGCTCACAGGCCAGAGATCTTTAAGAGCATCAGCCTGTATTTACTTACCAGAGACTGAATTATTGGCAGGTGTTAAAGGGAGTGCTGTGTTTGCATGCAGCTTGTCATTTGGCATGTGTGTAATGTAGATGTCACTAGTCTTTTGTGGTGTGAGTGTGTCTTCTGCTTGTTTACAGTGGCATTCCTTGTCATCAGATTTAACTAGTTTACATAGAGAGCAGTACGATTTAATCCTTCACAAATTTGCATTTATTAACCTATTAATAAGGCCACTTCCACTTTTTATTAATGATTTTAATGTGCACCTATCTACATTTGCGCAAAACTCCAAAAAACTACCTGTACATGCAATTAAATTTCCACATGAAATGCACATTAGTGGAAACCACCAACAACTTTGATTCTGTTTCACAGAAATTACGATTACAGGTGCAAATTATTGATTAATAAAGGTTTATTTTTACCATAGTGCATGATTTGTAGACTAATACATTTTGATGTTGGAATCACATAAGCAGCTCCATATGTATGGCTTTTCTGACATAGTAAACTTGCTCGGTAGCTCACCTGGTACAGCATTGCGCTTGCTTTGTGGAGCCTTCACATACGAGTCCCGTTAAAAACGAGTCACGATAAAACAGATCAAAGACTTTTTTAGAAGCATGCTAAAAGGGTTGCTTTAGCAAATGCGTTTTAATCGCAAGTTAATGTTTTCGGATAGGTTTACAGTAGTTGATCCATTATTTTCAAACGTGATAGAGCATTAACCTTTGTGCATTTTGCTGGACATTTCATTTCTGAACTTTCATGGTATGTGCAACAACCAATAGAATAAAATGTTACCAGATTCATAGGGGTGCACGTAAGTGATGCGCAGATGCACATGCGCAACCAAAATAAAAAATGTGCTGTGTAAATAAGTTCAGACCGCTCATTTGCGCACCGACATGGTTGACCGCTGTTAATGCACAATCACTGGTTTAGATCGACTAACTGTTATACTGTATAAGATTTCCATTCAAACTGAAAGCATAAATCTTGGATACGTGCTGCCGGTTTCAGAATAAAAAGCAGAAGTGACATTTAATTTCTCAGCCTCAGACGTCACGGACTGTTGGCTAAACGTCTGATGCATACGGCACACAAAAATGGAAACACTTCAGGAGTTTCGAAGTCGTCATCGGATTGGTTGAATTATACAGGATACCCGGGAGACGTGTGTGTCACGTTCTTTAACGTTCCGCTGGAAACAAAGATGCCGTGACGCCAAACCCCCTCACGAAAGAGGAAAGCCGTCGTGTTTACAACTGTGACGACGAGCGCTTATCAGGATCAACTAAACGCTGGATTCTCAAAAGTATGTGAAAAATTTAAAGTTCGCGCCATAGAATCTTTAAAATACGTCCGTTTAAAATACTGTTATTGTGGCGACATTTCCACGCCCCGAAACGTGACGATGAACGAAACGAACTGTGATTGGTTGTTTGACATGTCGGTGTCAAACCATGCCAATGAAAGCTGCCATGGATTCCAGACCTTCAGCCGTCAGTCTACGCGAGACTACATTTCATTCACTGACGCAATACAACTGCACTACCGTTATTATTATTATTATTATTATTATTAATAGTTCAAATTTAAAAGATCTCGTTAGTAGAACTTTACACTTTTTTTATTTAGTTTGAAACAAAATGATTGAATAAACTACCTCACATCATATTAATACCAACCTTTATGCTTAAATGTTAGTTAACATCAGTGCAAGCTAACATGTGCTAATGTAACG
Organism: Sinocyclocheilus anshuiensis; assembly: GCF_001515605.1. Taxonomy (NCBI): domain Eukaryota; kingdom Metazoa; phylum Chordata; class Actinopteri; order Cypriniformes; family Cyprinidae; genus Sinocyclocheilus; species Sinocyclocheilus anshuiensis. The sequence continues at coordinate 193,096 of NW_015537979.1, read as the reverse complement.
AAAGAGACTATCACTATACACATGCATGTATAATTGAACATTATGCAGTTAATATAGCCTTGAAAGTTTGCAGCCCATCTTCGACCTAACAACAGGCTATACGCTTAACCTTTCAAAACCTCAGCACACCAGAAACCCCTGTAAATCCCAACATAACATAATCTTAAACCTTAACACATCTCTCTCTATATAAATCTTGTGCAAAAACACACAAAATAACACTTCATTTCAACATTTATTCTCCTCCTACAGTCTAATGCAAAGAAAGGTTTGTGAACTATACGTGAGAGGGGAAGATTTTCAATTTCAAGTGTATTGTAGTTTTAACTAGTGCTCAACTGATGAGGGTTTTCAATAACTGATACAGATGCCAGTAACTAAACACACAAATGGCAACTACCAAATCTGTAATCGGCCAGCCAGTGTTGTCGGCTGTTAATCTCCAAATGACAGAATATCATTTGATATATCAGTCTGTTACTAATGCTGTCTTGATGTGTTATAGAGGAAGCACTAGATCTCATTCTTCTCTGTATGGTAGCTGTAAATCGGCTGCTTGTGAGCAGTGTTTTTGGATAGATCTCCTGAAATGCTCCGATACAGCTGGTTCTGTATTTGCAGTGGCTGTCAGAGGGCTTTCCTCTCTTCAGTAGTGGCACATCTGTACTCATTTAAGTGGCTTTGGCTTCATTGACTGCTGACAGTTTGGGCCTCTGTGGACACTATCCAGCACTCGTCAGGGCCCTGCCACCCGAATATTCCCAGATTCACTCGCACTAGAGACTTCCTTTCAAGTTCATGTTATCTTCTGTGGAACACCAGAGGAGATGTTTTGGAGAATGTACACTCTACAATCAAGGTGGATGTGAAGCAAGGACAGTCAAGTTCCAAAAAGGACAAAAAAGCGTTGTAAAAGTTGTTTGTACAGCTTACATACTCCATTCCAAGTCTTTCAAAGTCATATGATAGTTTTGTTTGAGGAACAGTATGAAATTAATTTATAAATGACTGAAAATTTTGATTGACAGCTGTGGTTACATTTCTCATTCGTTGTATGGAAAAGAGCAGCTTCTTCTAATATCTCCTAAATATCTCCTTTTATGTTCCATGACATCAGAGTGAGTAAATGATGGAAGAATTTTTTGGATGAACTATCCCTTTACGGCCATTAACGTATTGTGACGGAAGGGCTTGTCTCAGTGTACCAGAGGTTTCCTCATGCTTGGAAACTAAAGAGAAGCACTTGCACTGTTTTTTTTTTCTTTTTTTTTCTCTTTCTATGTATGGTGTGGAATGGCTTCATCATGTTGAGACTTGCCATTTTGTTTTGAAAGAGTTTGAGAGTTCTCGGTCTCCTCCTTGGAATGTCGTTTCAACATGGCGGCATCTGCAGATTTGGACATGCTGCCTTATCTGTGTTTATAAGTGCGCTCGTCTGCTTATACACAATGTGTCCACGTGTGGATTTAACATCCATTATCAATGCCAAAGATATCAAAGAAATCCTGTCTGGCTGGCTGTTTATCTATCTGCCTGTTTATCTGTCTATCTATTAGGGGTGTAACGGTTAAAGTTACTCACAGTTCGGTTTGTATCATGGTTTCAGAGTCACGGTTTCTGTACAGTTCGGTATGTTTAGGGAAAAAATGGCTAGCCTATATTGTCAAATAAAAATAAAGAAAATAAGGGCAAATAATCTAATTACAAGCAACAGCACAAATAAATACAACCGAGCGAAGATACAGATAAAATAAACAGTGCTTTTCAGATTTTTTAGGTAGGTCTATCAGTTTTGTAGGCACAGAAATTGAATAAAGTAATCAAATGTAAAATAACATTGCATATTTGACTGTATGAATTAAAGATTAATCCTTATTAAAGTTACAAAAGCTATTCAGTTAAGAGCAGTGAGTAATTTCCTTGTCTTTTGTTGTTTGATTAACATTAAGAAAGTGCTGTCACTTTAAGACGATGCATGGATCCAGTACACTGATACTGTATGTTCAACTGACTACTGCTAGGTTACTCACCAAGACAGGCATTTTTACATCATTTTTGTGTGAATTTGTCCATTCAAGCACACGACTTGAAAGAGAACTCAATATTTGTGGGGAGACTTGGGTTTTCGCTTTGGATGAGAACAAACACAAATCTTCTCACGGCGCGCATGAGTTCTCATTCGCGTCTTCTGGCTCTTTAATATTTAAACTGGCAAGGCTTAAATTAGTTTAGTTTAAAAACAGATAGCAGTGTGTGCTGTTCAGGTCTCAGCTGTGCACGTCGTGCACTATCAACACCCGGGTGATGACGGCATCAATGACTGCTCATATTCCAGCATACAGCACTCACATTGAACAAAGAGTGACCGTTTTGTTAGGGCTGCCTGGTTAATTGAAATTAAATCGCAAAGGTGATAAATCGCGATTAATGCAATGCTAATCGACATAGCCTTTATCACTGCTTAGAATACTATGAAATATGTTGCGTGCCTTATTCTGTGTAAGAAGCCACATCATCTCACAGAAGCATTTATTTCAAACACTCGACTGATGTTATGAAGTGAGTTTGGAGTAAAAACATGTTATTAAATGTGGTATTTTCACGTGCTTTCAGATGGAGCAGCATTTACTACACCGAGCCGTAGTTCACTGACAAGCTACGCAAACAGCATTCATAATCGCAGAACGATTTCTTTGATTTCAAATTGCGTGATTATATCGTCTGCGACTATGAACGCGATTTTGCGTAGCTTGTCAGTGAACTATACGGCTCTGTGTAGTAAATGCTGCTCCATCTGAAAGCACGTGCTGGAGATTTACTACTGATCACAGAACCGGCTTTACTGACAAGATGCGCATGACAATCACATTCGATTAATCGAGCAGCCCTAGGTTTGTCCACGTCTCTGTTGTTGTACTGTATTGGGAAGCCAGAATGCGTATCCATTGACAGAAACATACATTAGCCAAACTGTTTTATGTGTTGTTATTTTTAACAAACCATTTTACAGATGCGTTGTCAGTTTTAAGTTGAACCGAGGTGCAAGTGCGTGCCGAACCGTGGGTGGAGAACGGTACAGTTTGATTTTTGTATTTGTATTTTTTTACTGAGAACGTTACACCCCTACTATCTATCCTTCTGCTTCTCTGTTTGTCCATATTTTCTTAATTTTCCTGTCTGTCTATCCATTTGTTTGTCAATCTTCTGCCTGCCTGGCTGTCTGTTTATCTGCCTATCCATTTTCCCATCAGTTTGTCCATTGCCTGTCTGTCTGTCCTCCTGTTTTTCTATCGCCCGTCTGTCTTACTAGCTTTTGTATATTTATTTGTCTGTCTGTTGCTTGTCTGTCCTTGTGGCTATATATATGCCTGTCTGTCTGTTCTCTGTTTGTCTGCCTGTATATCTGCCCAATTGTTTGTCTGTCCTGTTTATCCATTGTCTATCAATTTGTATGCCTGCCTGTCTGTCTTTCTGTCTGTTTAATTGCCTGTCTATCCATCTGTCTGTTTGTACATCGTCTGTCTGTCTGTTTGCATTTTTAACTGCCTTTCTGTCTATCTGCCTGTATGTCTATCCTTCTGTCTTTTTGTCCATCACCTGTCTAACTGTTTGTCCATCTCCTGGCTGTCGATTTGTCTGTCTAGTGGCATTATATATCTTTCTGGCTATCTATATGCCTGTCCATCCATGTGTCTATTTACGATCTGTCTGCCTGTCTATATATGTGTCTATCTGTCAGTCTGTTATACATTGATCCCTATCCAAAACCTGGCTATTTGTCTGTTTGTCTATCTATTCATCTGCTTCTTATCTATTAAAAGAGACTTTCACTGCTTTGTAAATCAACAGAATGTCTTGTTATGATGTCCATAGGAAGACATCTGTAGGATTGATCTGATGATTGGTAGATATTGATATATCATCAGTAACTCATAGAGTGTGTGAAGGACCAGGCAATCAAACACTGACTGCTTTCAGTACTTCAGATCATGCGCTAAGTGCCTTTTAGGCTATAGATGACTTGTTCCTCCATTATTATATCACCAAATAATGAAAAAATGTATCGAGTGAAGAGCCATCTGGCTCAAGTTTTTTAACAGTGTTATGAGAGTAGGCTTGTATGACTGGACTGAATTCTCAGACATATTCTCAGGGGTTTTATAGATGCATTGTGACTAAAGGACTGATCATAGGCACAGATATAGAATTGCATGCTGGGAAGACTCCTAAACCTCATCTGTTGTATATTTCTGTGTGCTACATCAATTCCGACTGCAAACTTCTGTAAAAGTGCTGAGTGATATTTATCTAGAGATTGCGTTAGACTCTTCACACAGACTGCCACTTTTGATTCCCACAAAACCTGGCGAAGGGAAGTTTTTCTGAAGAGCGATCAGTGTAGTTGTGGATTCCTGTGGGGGAGCTGAAAGGGCAGGTGCTTTCTGAAGAACTGCAGTGTCTGGGAACCGAACGGGACTGTGGTTGTGGTGTTAACATCGACGACAGAACTGTCAAAATGGAGAGCAAGAGTCAGAAACTAACCATGCTGAACCTGCTCAGCGATGTGGTTTATCTCAGTAAGCAGACATATGTCGCCAAGACGTCCATGAGGAAGCCATTGCATTTAATTTTTCAACGAAATTACACAATCAGTGGGTGATTATGCTTTGAATATTTCATGCTAAATCATAGTCTGATATTACTGTCATACAGATTAAATTACCTTCAATCATTGTAAAATTCATCTGGAAACATTTTGCCACAAAGGGCTAAAATTCAGCAGTAACACTTTATTTTAAGGACCAATTCTCACTGTTAACTAGTTGGCTGTTTATTATTACTTATAAAGCACATATTAATTCCTTATTCTGCATGACAATATTTTAGATCCCTTAATCTGACCCCATACCGAAATCTAACAACTACGTTACTAACTATTAATAAGCAGCAAATTAATTGTTTATTTAGGGAAAACTCTTAATTAATAGTTAGTTAATAGTAAGAACTGGTCCCCAAACTAAAGTGTGACCAATTCAGCTTATAATATGAGCTGTAACAGTTAAATGGCTTAAAATGCAAAAAAAAAAAAAACACTATGTACCCTGTATGCATTTGGTGTTGGTCTATAGGATAATTGACGCTTTATAGAGGTTAGGTTATGTTTTCCGCTTTTGTGTTGTGTGAATAACACACAAGGCTCTGTTTGATGTGGCTGCTTCACAGCTCGCCGTTGAGTGGTTTGGTTGGTGAACTGTGTGACCAAGGACCGATCTGTATCACTTCCTGTAGTCATTTTATAAACTAGTTAGCTATATTTTGTCAAATCTGGTTGAATATATCCAGCCAAGATGAGGTCTGCTTGCATGTAGTTCTACAGGCCTCATTAAAAGTTTTGCTAGTGTTGGGTCCGTGGTAACAGTAGTTAGCGCACTTGCTCCTGACACATTTTTGCTATAGTTCCTGCAGGTTTGAGTGCATAACCAAACTGTTGTTTCCATGGCAACACTTGCAGAACACCTACTCTAACACTTAACCAGATGTGACATGATGACTCAATGCACAGAAAAAAGTATCTTTCTATGTTAATCTGAGTTTTTGTTCTTGCTGCGACTACAATACTTGACAAGCGATTATCTCAGGTACTTATGTGTTTTGCATAATATTAAAATGACCTTTTAATAGCCACAATGAAAGCGACATTGGATAATTTGCCAGAGCTTAAAATAACTTGAAACTAGGGCTGCATCAACTAATCGATTTAAATTGTCGTGCTTTGATGGATACTAGGGATGCACAATATATCGGCCACCATATCGGTATCGGCTGATAAATGTTGATTTTTATTGTTATCATTATCAACCCGATAAGAAAATTTGGCCGATAGGCCTATATTATATAGGGAAGTCGTGGCCTAATGGTTAGAGAGTCGGACTCGTAACCCAAAGGTTGCGGGTTCGAGTCTCGTACCGGCAGGGATTGTAGGTGGGGGGAGTGAATGTACAGCGCTCTCTCCCACCTTCAATACCACGACTGAGGTGCCCTTGAGCAAGGCACCGAACCCCCGACTGCTCCCCGGGCGCCGCAGCATAAATGGCTGCCCACTGCTCCAGGTGTGTGTTCACGGTGTGTGTGTGCACTAAGGATGGGTTAAATGCAGAGCACTAATTCCTAGTATGGGTAACCATACTTGGCCACATGTCACGCCACTTTCATTAAAGCCAGTAAACAATACATTTCCTTCAGAGACACTTCAGATGCACACTGTTCGCCATCATGGTTTTGAATTGCTCGAAATATGATTGGAATCACTTCAAAAAGGAAAATACAGTTAAGTTCAACACGTGCAGGACAAGTCTGTCATATAGGCTGCATATTATAATAAGAGCATTACTGTAGAATAATGTTGTGGAATCTTTGTTCGCACATGTTTTAGTGTGTTGTTACGGGAAGAGCGCTTTCACAACGGAAACGGCTCCGTTTTTTTTTTTTTTTTTTCCATGACTAGCATAGTTAAGTTCACTTGTGCATTTGCAGCCTTATGTGCAATTGTACATTGTAATATTGTGTATATATTATTATTAACGTGTTTCAGCATGTTGTTACAGGAAAAGCTAAGAGCGCATCCACAAGTTACACATCTGACTTGCACGTAACTTAGTTCAGATTCACTTGTGCATTTGCATCTTCTTGTGAAGTTGTAATATTATGTTTGTGTTAGTGCTGGCCGGAATACCGTGATATAAATTTTTGGTCATACCACCCAGCACTAGTTTGTGTGTATTATGTTGTCTGATTCTCATATGGCCTAATTAACCCGCTAACAAAGCGCTTCAGTTTACCAGAGGTCATTCATCTCTTTAGCAATAGCACACGCAGCTTAAACAGCAGTGCTGCTATTTGAAACAGTGGTATTAATTTATGATGTTTCCTTTTCAAAATCACTCATTCATTATTAATAATTACCACCACTTTTATTGTTATCTTATTTTCATCAACAGTATTGTTTAACTAAAATCATTTCATTTTTGTCTGTGTGGAGGCCAGACATTTTATTTATATTCCATTTTATTTATCCATGGCACATGCATTTTGATTCTTTACACATAAGTAATGTTGTCCAGTGACTTGTTTGCATTATTTAAAATGAATGCAAAATTAAAATTTTACTTTTTAACGGTGAAACTTTTTTTGTAATCAGGCTCTCAAAAATAATATACAAATTTTGATTTAGATTTATTGGCCAACATATCAGTTATCGGCTTTCGAATAAAAAGAATTATCGTTTATCGGTATCGGTATCGATAAATATAAATATTCAACAGCTTAATCAATTATCAAAACAATCGTTAGTTGCAGCCCTAAAGGTAACAAGAATGTTCAAATTGTGAACTCTTTGTGAACAAAGTGCATTCTTTGTCAAAGATTGTATCAGTCAGTGAGTATGCATTTTGAATAATGTAAAAAAAAAAAAAAATCACATTTATCAGTTTGATATTTTTATTTATTTGCTCTTTTGGTTGCGATATATCAGTGTGCTCACAGAGAGAGAGCCCGCCCACAGGCTCCTCTGATTGGCTGTGATGTGTGATTGATTTTTGTGTCATGTCTGGTGTGGACGGACAAATTGCTTGTTGCTGGAATGTTATTGCATAACATCACATCTATTTAGGAAGCTGTGTAAAACACGTTTCTTCAGTTAGAAATTTAGGTTTTTTGCTCCTGATTTGTTGAGCTGTTCTGCTCATTTTGGTGATGAAGGTTCAAATCTGACCTGCAACATTTCCTAATACCACTTCCTTCTTTCTCAATAGATGTAAAATGCTGTCTCACTGTACAGTCTCTGCTTAATGAAAACGTCAAAAAGCCACCCCGGCCCAAAAGCCTGATAGTTGATGCTTACAGACTTCATTCTTAATAACCGTGAAAGAAGATGAGCTAAATGTCAGCTAAACTTGTAAAACTAGGTTAAAATTAATGTAGCTTTGAGTGAAGGGGAAGTTCCACTGACCTGGTTAGGGCTGATCTCAACAACAGTGTCTTTGACTTCAGAATGAACCTCTTTTTGACTGGATTAAACTCAGTCATGTGTTGGATATTTAACCATTCCTGATTTTTCTCTCTTCTCCGTGGCTCCTTGTCTGAGGGGGCAGCTCTACATTTTAATTCATATTAAACAGTTTGATGCTACAAGTTCTAGTTCCAGTTTTGCCAGCTTAGGACCTGTTGATGAATGACTCCAAAAGCCTAGCAAGGTATTTGAACGTTCTGAGTGCTTCCACATTTTACAAATTCATATGAAATTGTTAAATAGTTCCGTCTTCTCATGCATTACAGTTGTTATAGCAACATTAAGCTATTCTAAGCATTCATATTTGAGTGAAATTCTTTCACTCAAATATGAATGCTTATGTTTATGCATGATCTTTCACAGACAATCCTAAAAGAGAGCTCAGTTTGGTACTCATGTGGCTTAAACATGTAAAACATCTGCTGTAAAAACGTCCAAATACACACACAAATATGTAAAAATTCCCATCTTGGTGAGTAAACACAGTCAGTTATGTATTAAGTGAACATAAACACTTGGGAGAAAATTTAATGTTGCAATATATTGATTTGTTCTTTTTTTTTATTACTGATTGTTTACTTGTCTTCAATAACCTTGAGAACTTTTTACTTGGATTCCGTTATTAGTATTAGTATTAGTTTTTGCTGTGATTGAAATTTGTGTTGAGAATCATAAAAGGAATTATGAATTTTAATAGTATCTAAAGTATTGATGTCGTAACAAACTTATTTCAGGCAAAACTGCATTGTGATATAAGGAAAATCGTGAGATAAACTTGTGTTAAGATTTTGCTCATATTGCCCACCCCTAAATTGCACCATGCTTTATTTTACATTGGTCACATATATTCAAATGACTTGCCTTGACTAAGCGAGGGTGATTTCAGATATTACACATTTAACAGTTCCTACTCTCGACCCTTGACACTCTTCACACCCTTGAATCATTCTCAGTGGCTATTTCCACACACTCACATTTATAGATTTCCTGTTGTGTGTTGTTTTGTCTGTGTGTGTGTTTAAGTGTGTACTAAAGCATCAGGATAAAGATCAGTGAGAAGTACTCTGTTTGACTATCGGTCATGAACCAGAATGCACTGGGAGTGACTGACTTGCCTGACAGAATCTTTGACTTTGTTAAATCATTTGTGTCTAACACACACACACACACACACACACACACACACACAGCTTGCTGGAATGTGGTTTATCAGGAACTGAACTTTAAAATTGGAGCTTGTTGTTGACTATTCCTGTAACTGTCATAATTGACTGCCAAATCACCTTATCTGTGATTGAACTGAATTCAGGAGATCTTTAACAGGTTGAATTTGGAGTGCAGTGTCTGAAAACTAAAACTGTGCTATACTGTGTGGGTACACAATGTTTGATACCTTATTTGTTCACTTTGAAATGCATTTACTTCAAGAAAGTTGTTAGTTAGGAGTTTTCAATTGTGTTACTGAAGAAATTGAGGTGGTTATTATAGCAAGCATCTCTGGAAACTCCATTTAGAGTTCAGCAGTTGTTTTCACAACTAATGGGCTATAAGGAATCTGACACCATCAGGGTGGCATTCCAGGAGCTCAACTGGACGAGAAGATCCTCTTTTCTTTCTAGGAGTGCAAAAACTGAATGGCCATTTCTCATAAAACAAGAACGTTTGCTAACACACAAAAACTTTTACTTTTATGTTCTGGCAGAAAACAAATGTGAAGACTAATCTTGTTTAAAGTGCACTAGTGACGCACTAGTTAATAAGAAGTCTAAGGCAATACATAATTTACGTTCTATTTATTGCTTTCAGTATTAACACAAATTGGGTCACTTGAACTGAGGGAAGAACATTGCCTTCCAGTGTTGTTCATCTGACCCTCCCTAATTCACCTCTCACTGAAGAATGTCCTCTGAAAGATGTGACAACATGCATGCTGCTGCTTTAACATTTTTTTATATTTAAAAGGCATTGTGTGCATTCTTATTTTTATTAGAGGATGTTACTATGTTAGTTTAGCAACATGCTAATGCCAAACTCATCAAATGCTAGTCGAGTCAAATTTTTGCGTATTCGGGGGAAATCTGCAGAATTCAGCAAAAACTATTTAAACATGGGGAACTTCATAAATTAATGGTCCTCAGATTCTCAGAAAATCTGCAGACATAGTTTCTGTTTAAATATGTGCAACAATCTAAAAGAGCAGCTTGTATTTTGTTCTTTAAGCAGCCTTCCGTTCTTCATCCTTCATGATGTTTTTCCCTTCACCTCCTCTGGTTCCTGGCAGGCCGTAACCCACCTGCTGTGAGCACCACCTACTCCTACTTACCAACTTCAAACGCTGTTTCATTTGGACACAGAAGAGTTAGCCGCTGTAATGTCCTTTCTGGACACCAGTTAGTCTTGTCTAGACATTTTAATTGCTTGTTCTAATTTAGTAGCCCCCGAGTTGCTTTATTTTTCTTCAGTGTCAGCAGAACGCCACAGTCCTTTTTTTTATATTGACATCAAGCCCATATATAGGCCTATATATATATATATATATATATATATATATATAT
>NW_015537979.1:174183-182440 GCF_001515605.1 Sinocyclocheilus anshuiensis | reverse complement strand
CACACACACACACACACACACACACACACACACACACACACACACACACACACACAGCTTGCTGGAATGTGGTTTATCAGGAACTGAACTTTAAAATTGGAGCTTGTTGTTGACTATTCCTGTAACTGTCATAATTGACTGCCAAATCACCTTATCTGTGATTGAACTGAATTCAGGAGATCTTTAACAGGTTGAATTTGGAGTGCAGTGTCTGAAAACTAAAACTGTGCTATACTGTGTGGGTACACAATGTTTGATACCTTATTTGTTCACTTTGAAATGCATTTACTTCAAGAAAGTTGTTAGTTAGGAGTTTTCAATTGTGTTACTGAAGAAATTGAGGTGGTTATTATAGCAAGCATCTCTGGAAACTCCATTTAGAGTTCAGCAGTTGTTTTCACAACTAATGGGCTATAAGGAATCTGACACCATCAGGGTGGCATTCCAGGAGCTCAACTGGACGAGAAGATCCTCTTTTCTTTCTAGGAGTGCAAAAACTGAATGGCCATTTCTCATAAAACAAGAACGTTTGCTAACACACAAAAACTTTTACTTTTATGTTCTGGCAGAAAACAAATGTGAAGACTAATCTTGTTTAAAGTGCACTAGTGACGCACTAGTTAATAAGAAGTCTAAGGCAATACATAATTTACGTTCTATTTATTGCTTTCAGTATTAACACAAATTGGGTCACTTGAACTGAGGGAAGAACATTGCCTTCCAGTGTTGTTCATCTGACCCTCCCTAATTCACCTCTCACTGAAGAATGTCCTCTGAAAGATGTGACAACATGCATGCTGCTGCTTTAACATTTTTTTATATTTAAAAGGCATTGTGTGCATTCTTATTTTTATTAGAGGATGTTACTATGTTAGTTTAGCAACATGCTAATGCCAAACTCATCAAATGCTAGTCGAGTCAAATTTTTGCGTATTCGGGGGAAATCTGCAGAATTCAGCAAAAACTATTTAAACATGGGGAACTTCATAAATTAATGGTCCTCAGATTCTCAGAAAATCTGCAGACATAGTTTCTGTTTAAATATGTGCAACAATCTAAAAGAGCAGCTTGTATTTTGTTCTTTAAGCAGCCTTCCGTTCTTCATCCTTCATGATGTTTTTCCCTTCACCTCCTCTGGTTCCTGGCAGGCCGTAACCCACCTGCTGTGAGCACCACCTACTCCTACTTACCAACTTCAAACGCTGTTTCATTTGGACACAGAAGAGTTAGCCGCTGTAATGTCCTTTCTGGACACCAGTTAGTCTTGTCTAGACATTTTAATTGCTTGTTCTAATTTAGTAGCCCCCGAGTTGCTTTATTTTTCTTCAGTGTCAGCAGAACGCCACAGTCCTTTTTTTTATATTGACATCAAGCCCATATATAGGCCTATATATATATATATATATATATATATAAGTAAAAGGGATATATGCATTCCTTTTACTTTTCTTAGCTAACATGTTTAAATCAGAAGACACTTTCTCTATCCTCCCACGGATGTTGTGGTTTCATGTCTCAGAGACAATGCTCTCTTTTCCACAGAGGTTGTGGTTTATAAAAAGAGGTTGATATTTATTAAAATAAATGTAATTTTTGCTTCCTTTAAGAGAGTGCTTTTGTCTTTTGCCTTTCATAGCCTTGATTTGTTGCACGCTGAATTGTGTCGGTGCTTGAGTGAGGACTAAGAGGTCAACCTGAGTATGCGTGTTACACTTTGTTCAAGTCTCTCGGCACTGCAACGCGAAACTTGGTCTAGCTGCAGCCAAACTGGAACAGAAGTGTTCTATTTCCAGAGGAGAGAAGTGGGTCGTTTCCTTCTCCAAAAATGATGTCCATCAGACTCTCACCTGTGGTCACTCTAAAATAAAGAACTGACATTATTATTTGAGGGTTAGCTTTACAAAGTCAATGTTGTAGTCGAGACCAGCTCATTCAAGTCATGACCAAGACCAGAATAGGGTCGAGTCCAAAGAATGAGTCCACATGATCCCGAGTCCATGACAAGGCCAAGAGCATGAGAACATGGCCTTGACTCAAACGAGCTGGTCTCAACTACAACACAATCTTGGTTACAAGATTTTTAACTATACTACACTTTAGGGCTGTCGCGATTCGTCGATTTTATTCGACTATTCGATTTTTAAAAATCCTCAACTTCATTTTGCTCGCGTCGACTAACTGGCAAAAAAGTGGCGCATTTCACGGACGAGAATCCGTAAAACACATTATTAGACCGTTTCCCAAGGCTGCATGATATATTAAACCCATTTAAAAATCATAATTAAGCATAATTGTGAATTCCCAAACGCTACGATTTAAGTAATTATATGCGATGCAGTTCTAATACAGTATATGCGCTTTAATTATTTACATGCGTGGAGGTTAAATACGTGCGTCACACAGCGGCTCCGTTCACAGTAGTTCCACAGGAACTGTTATCATTTACTAATAATCAAAAGCATCTCCAATTAATTGATTTTATTAAAAAAAAAAAAAAAAAAAAAAAAATTCTCAGAAACACTGCACATTTACATTTTTCTCCTAAATAAATTCGGGTAAACAACATTTCTGGTAAATACTCCTTTAAAAAGTAGATCGCACAGCAATGTGTAAAAATAATCATCAGACCGATGGCGCACTCTGCAGGCCTTTGTTGTAATGTGTAATGTACATGAGCTCTATTGTTTATAATACATTATGTATTTGAACAGTTTTGTTCAGTAAAACCACACAATTTCTTGCTTTTGATACTTTATTTGAACTAATTATTATTGCCGATGTCATTTGGTTTAATAAAATATAGTTTAATAAAATATTCTTAAGTAAAATTGTTGATTTTTGTGGGAAATTAATCGTTTAGATTAATAGATTAATCGATAAACTAGTCGATAGATTAATCAAAATAAAAATTGTCGTTAGTGGCAGCCCTACTACACTTAGTAGGAGGTGGTCACCTCGGCATCTGGTCTGAGGCCTCTTCATTGAATGTGATGTGTTTTTTTTCCAAGCAGTGTTGGTTCTGAATTAGCTGTTTTGACACCTCTCTGGATTTAACATTTTCACTCCATCTGCTTTCTGTTTGGCACGAGCGCTAGTAAAAGTGTCACCACTGAAACTCTTTAACACACAGATGTGGTTGGACTCACAATGACTCATCAGTGCTTCTCTGATACTTTCATTATTACCGGTGTTTGCAGGTCTGTCCCTGATTCTCAATTCTCAAAGTCATCTAATCCACTGAGCTAGTTTGAACTAGTGCCTACTAAAATTTACTACAACTTGTGCGAATTTGTGACAGAATTACACCTGGTAGGCTATGGTCATCTCTTTGCACAGAGCTTTGTGTTTAGTTTTCAGAAAGAATTCTGATGTTAAATGGTAGTTGCAGTTGCATTGGTTTTGACAATCATAATGTCTAATTAATAGAGGTTCAACGGATTGCAAAACTCACATTTCGGAGCATATTAAATTTTTTGAGTCACAGATTAGGTCATTTTTTCAGATCAGTAAAACAGGTATTTATTAGCTGCTGTCACTTTAAGACCGAATGCACAGATCCAATATGACACACATCCGATTTATTTCTGTTTACGTTCACTTCACTTAAGACATAACCGACTGTTTGCAAGAATATTTGACGAGAATGATATTTTGAGATAATTTTGTATGTATGTGAAGACGCAATCTTTCACGTATGTGAAAGAGAAATCAATTCATTGTTTGTGCGCTGTCTGAGACGCTTCTCTCTCTGTGCTCGCTTCGAGTGTGTGCGCACAGAAAACAGTGCGTGAGTACCGAATTGAGTTCTCTTTCGCCTCTTCTTGCGCTTGAATGGTTTAAAATCACATGAATGTTTAAATTGGCAAGATCTAGAAACAGGTGCATCAGTGTATGATGGTTAAACTTTGCAGTTAATCCGCGAATCACACGCTTGCCGAACTGTGGGGCCCGGTCCATACGGATCACGGAACTACGATCCGTTTAAACCCTACTAATTATTAGGGCCGCCAAAGTTAATATGCAGTTGATTTGAACACAGTTTGGCATTAACTGATTTGTTCTGCTCTGTGTGAAGAACTGATTGGAACTGACAGAGCCACAGTATGTCTGTTCACACAGGTGCGTGCTGTTCATCAACTGAACTGTAGACTACGCATGGGTAAATTACCGGTTTCAAGGTATACCGCGATTTGAAAATTTCACGTTTCAAATTTTTGTCTTATTGCAAGCAACTCGTCTTTGTTCTGGACTTGCACAAACTACGTTGCAATGCAATCGTTTTCCAAAATGTCATTTATGTGAAAATATGAAGTCTGTAAACGCCCGTTAACACAGGCCAGAGACGCTGAAGACGGACGCACAGAGAAAAATACTGTAGCGGGCAGATCACTCACTGTTCATGATGCACGAACTATTGGAAGAAAATCCTCAATATTGATTTGGGGGTTTATATGAATGTGTTTCTGAGGGGAACTGACTGTCTTCAGAAAAGTTTACGTGGTATTTTCTTTTCATCTCGTCTCTGTATAGTTCATATTAAAGCAGTGTTTCAGCGCAGCGCTGCTTTGTTTACGGCGGTAACCAAGGAAACGCAGTATCTGGTGTTCCATGAGCGCCTCCTGCTGTCAGAGAGAGAATCTGCGTCTCATTCAGAGCTTCTGCTGTTTGCTTTGTTCAGGCATGTAGTATAATTTCACAAAGCTAGTCAGAACATTCTGTTTTTGCTTCAAATTGGGTTATTATTAAATCAAATTATGTATATGAAATTATATAACTAAATGATATGAAATGATATAAATGATATGTATATGAATTATATAACTCAATTTAAATAACTGTAATTACAGATTTAGGTTAAATAAAGATGTCAGTCTTTATTTTTCTTCTTTTTAGGAAACAAATCAAATAAAAAATAAAACAAATTCTACTGTTCCTAATATTCTGTATGTTGCTCAAAAACAAAATATGTTGTGTTCAGCGGAAAAAAGTTTAGTTTTGTTTTTTTACCCAGTCATTTAAAAATGCTTAAGGTTATCATACCGTCAAAATCTCATATCGGACCATGCTGTAGACAGCTTCATTTATCACCCACAGTTAAAAAAACTTACTGACTCCACTAGTGTGGAAAAGTCATTGAACTGTATTGTTCAAAAAGTTTGTGAACTCTACAACACATAAACATGAGCAGCAGTGCTATCATTTTAACCCATGCCATCTCAATGTTCTCTAAGCCTATTAAACCAATGCTCTTCAGTATGCGTCTAATCTGCACACAGCAGTGATCCAGGCTGCCTGTACGGCACAGACTGCGCGGAGTGGATGTAGGGAATTCTGATGAGCGTGTGCCAATGATGCATCTGGTTCTGGCACTGGGTTCAGTACACTTAATTAAACTCCAATGCCCTGGCATTGGGCACCGTGTATCAGGCTCCTCTTGGCAATGTGCCGTGGGATACGGCTAATCCCCAGCAGAGTGTCCACCGCCCAGCTAATTGGCTCAAGAAGATATCCGTGACTGTGCTAGACATGACCTCACCTGTTCCTTATCTTTTATCTGCTTGCTATTATGGCATATTGGTGGGATATAGTGGGATATACATCACCAGGCAAACAAAGTTGAGAGAAGTTACTTTTTTTTCAGCACTCTAATGAAAGCATTCATTGACCAATGAGAATTTCAGAGAGGCGGGTCCAGTTATGCTTTTGGATTTTTAGTTTGCTCTATTACTACCAGCTTATTCCACTCCCTTAAAACAGATCATATCCAGAGCTTTTTTTCCATGCAAGTGGCATCAGACATGAATTTTCTCCATTTATTTTTGCTCGCACCTCTGTGAAGGTGGATTTTTGCCATTTTCTCTTTCTTTTGTTTCCCTTTTCCATCTATTTCTCACTTCCTCCATTGCTTTAAGTGACACCAAATTACAGCAAACCAGTATTTTTTAGGCTTTTTTTTTGTTATTGGATGTTCAAGGCCATACCCCCACTGGGAAATGAAGGATTAGCTTTTCCTTTTACTGGCAGAGTTTTTAAAGCTGCACACGGACTACTGCCCCTCCACTTCCAGTCCCTCAATGGGTGCTTTAAAAAAAATCTTCCTCTTTTTCACTTGTGTTGTGTTCAGTTCATGTTTGAAGAAATGTAAGAGGATGAAGATGATCCTCTAGTGCTGGTGACTCATACCCTTGAGTTGAGGCTTATAATGAGGGTTTATTAAAGGTCTTCCAGACTTGTCTAGTGTTTGATGCCTTGTATCTCAGTTAGAAGTCTGTTTCGTTCAGATTCATAGCTTCACTGATTCATTTAAAGTCATTGTAGCATTTTACCTCGTCCTGTTTATCAAAATAATTTTTGGCTTTTCATCACAATTTTCTACTTTATATAAGTTAGTGTTTTAAGATTTTTATATTAGGGCTGGGCGATTTTTTTGATTTTATAGATTAATTAGAATTGAATGTTTCGCCACGATTTTATATGTTATAAATCGAGGAATCACGATTTTGAATAGAAATATTACCAAATGTTAGAATTAGACACTTTGACAATATATCAATGTTAACAGTAAAGAGAAAAGAATGACCCAACCGCACGTGCAACAGTCAAACGCGTCCGTGTTCACATAGAAAAAACAATGGAAAAGCAGCGCCAATCCAATAAAAACCTGTAAAGAACTACTGTATGTCTGAAATTTCATGTTTGCATCATGGCTGAAAAGCTGATGTTCATTGTTTTACAGAACATTTGTAGTTAATAATAGTCTACTGGTGTTATACCTTCAGTCATTTTGAATTTGATTCAAGATTCAAGATTTTTTTTTTAAGCATTTTCCTTGTATTGTTGTATTATCCTTGTATTAAGACAAGTTTGTACAAGATGTAGCTGTAGTTCATGCATCTTTTTTTGCAAAGATATTTAACAAGTGATTTGTTTAACATTTACATCATGTTGACAACATATGTGGTGCACTTGGAATATACATTTCTTTAACTAGACGGTTAATAAAGAAAAGGTTACTTGAATCATGTTGTAGTAACATTTTCAAGTTAAAAATCGTAAAAATCGAGAATCCGTCAAACTTTCTGAAAAAATCTAGATTTTTTTTTTTCATATCGCCCAGCCCTAATTTATATTCATTATATTAAGTTGCATTTAGTGTATTTTTTTTTTTGTTCGTTTAATGCTGTCAACCTAATTGAGATCATTGTTTAAATATATCTGTAGAAATACATTTTATCATATAGGCTACTTTCTGGTCCTCAAATCTGAGCAGCATTCCAAGAGTGATGTTAGTTTGTATAATGGTGGGGATTTTTTTGTGACTCTTTAACAGGTGACTATCTTTATGAGTGAGTCAATAGCTATGTTTCCATCAGCTTGTTTTTGTGCGCATTTTGAAGTATATCGCCTGATTTGCATCAGAAACGAGTGATGGAAACGCCACATTTTGGTAAAAATAAATAAATCTCAACATTTTATTATTGGTCATGCTGCAATGCCTGAGCCAAAGTCTGTTATCAAAGTATTTCTGTGTTATTGCCTCCCAGAACTTACACAACTGGGTTCCCAAACAGCAGCATCCGCCTCCGAAAGCAATGACCACATTTATTGTTTCGTCTAGGGATGCACCGAAATGAAAATTCTTGGCCGAAGCTGAACAAAATGAAATGCTGGGCCGAAGGCCGAATACCGAGCACGGTTTTTCGCATTTTTTTCCCCCATGTAGGCCTATTTTGCCATTTTTTTTTCACCATTGCATAAATTAAATAGCCAAAATGTGCTTTTTACTGTTTTGTCCTGCTTTTCAAATAAAAAATCAATTACAAAGCAACCATTTAAAAATATTTACTTAACACTGAACATTTTTTTTAACATTCTAGCAGACATTATACCAACAAAGCACAATTTAACTTAAAATTAATAAGTTTTTTTAATAAGGCCATTTTTGAGACTTGAATCAGGCATGCATTTTTTTACTGTACAAATAAAGGCAGCCTTGCTGAGCAGAAAAGAATTTACATTAGAATATATCACAGATCCCAATTTGAACACTGTGTGAATGTTATAATAAATGTATTAATAGAGCTGTTGTAGGGTAATTATTATCATTATTATTGTCTTTTTTATTTTATTTTACAGAACAACAGTAAAATTACAATACTAACATTTATGAATGTTGATAAGAGTTCTTGCTTTTTCTAAACTTTTATTTTGGCGGAAACGCGCAGGAAGACCTCAATGCTTATTTTTGTTGATAACA
>NW_015537979.1:165259-174160 GCF_001515605.1 Sinocyclocheilus anshuiensis | reverse complement strand
CAGGAAGATCTCAGTGCTTCTTTTTGTTGACAACAGCATGCAGATTTATGATTGTCATTACGAATTTGGGAAGATGTTTGTCGCACGTATCACATTGTCACATGCCTTTAAAAAAATTCACAAAAATGTTACTGAGCAACTGACCAGTAACACCGTTCCAGCACAGATTTTCCTCGCACTTTGGACTTTGAACCCTGGCACCGCGAGCTCGTGCAGCTCTGTCAGAATACATGCAATCCGTGCGTGCATTAGAAAATATAACATTCTGCAGTTTATTTACTAATCGTTTGAGGCCATTTCGCATCAGCCACCTCTTCTTCTCATCGGAGACATGCGATGCAGCACTAAACAGTCTCTCCCTGTCGGTGCTCCGTGCTTGTAATGATTTCTGCGTCTTTTTCTGATAGTTTTAAATACTTTCACACTGCCGACATGTTTGCTGCATTAGTGCATGCCTCTGTTTGATCGCGTTAGTCATTTTTCGGTACATATTATTCGGCCTTTCCACTTATTCGGCCGAACACCGAAAGAGATTTTTTTTGCTATTTTCGGCCGAATAATTTTGGTTGCCACATATTCGGTGCATCCCTAGTTTTGTCTGCTCGCTCTGAGGCACAAGTAATTTATTATATATGAAAATTGTTATATTCAGTGGCTTCTCCTACTTTTTTTAGTGATATTTAGTGCCAGTTTATCGGGAAGTGATGATTTGGTTCTCGTTGATTCGTTGGATGGAAACAGTGCTTATTCGCAAATAGGGCTGGGTATCGATTCAGATGTTCCAATTCGATTCGATTTCGATTTTCAAGCTCTCAATTCGATTCGATTTTTGATTCAATATTCAATTTCGATTCGATATTCTGTGGCTTTGTTTTAAACTATTTTCAACGACGAAATAGAGCAAAATCAGACAATAGTGTTATAGTCAGACAATGTAAGTCACTTAATATTAACTTCTTGTTTATTGAATTGTATTGTATTAAATCAGTATCACATTTACAAACTCCTTTAAAAATCATTAAAAGCTGGCACTCATCTTAGTTCATCTCGATCTCACATCTATAATCAACGAAGCTCTCTACACTGCACAATGAATCTCTCACTTTGCTTATGAAAGGATTCGTGAGATACGTCTGTGATACATTACTCAACGCTGCAAAAGCACGTAGAAACATTTGAAGCTCCCCTGAGCGCAATCACAAGTATGATGATGATCGGGTCAGTCGCACTGGTGCTCCTAAAAAATGTTTATAGTCGCACGCAGTAGTTTTCGGTCGCACTGTAGAGCCTGGATGGTGTTGACGTCGGGAACGCACCTGAATCCGCCATTTTAAGCCATGAATGAATGACGGACTCTCCGTTGTAACATCGTGCAAGGCAAATAAGAGGGTGACATCTAGTGGATTAGACTAGTAATAAGATTAACGTAAATCTTATGTTCAATGTTTGTGGAAATAAATATTGAAAAAAATCGATTTGTGGCCTTCGAGAATCGATATTGAATCGACTACATTTTAAAAAACGATATATTGAAAAATCGATTTTTTTGCCCAGCCCTATTCGCAAATGTTTTATGCAAAATTCCAATTTTGCGCTTAAGTTAAATTCACAACTTTGGATGAAAACATAGCTACTGAATCATTTATTCACAAAATGCCAATTCATTTAGAAACTAAACAAATGACTGTCTTTGTTTCTTTGAATCAGTCACTTGACTGTTTCATTCAAAAACGTTGATTCATTCAGAAAGGAAACTCCACGAAATCACCCCAATACCCTCATTCACTATTCTCTACATTCATCCACTATTATACTTGACTTGAAGGAGCAAATGAAAACGAGTGAGCGAATTCGGACACTGAGCGCACTGGCTATGTAATAATAATTTGACACTAAGCTAACTGACAAGCTCCAGTAGTGATTAAAATTATCTTAAAATTTGTCATGGAACTAGTATAATTTGTACAATTTGGTAATAAATAAAAAAATTGCATGTGTATGATTTTGCTTTATGCTTTGTTCAGTAATTTCTTCAGCGTTATTTTCACAGTGCATTTTGGTTGTTCTCTAGCTGTTGAAGTGTACACTGTTATGGTGGTGCATTATGGGATTGAATGAGTGCACTGGATAATATCCACCATGGGTTCGGGCACCTCTACAAATGGCTGCTCCCTCAAATAGTGCACTATATAAGGCTATGGTGTGATTTCAGACACGGGTTGAGTGTTGGAGATGCACAACATTTAATTTTCTGTGACTACACTGGGAACTGTTTTCATTGATGGAGCAAAAACTGGTAAAATTGTGTTTACAGGGTAAGTTCAACAAAAATATTACAAGAATGTTTACTTCTTGTTTATAAAAGCAATATCACATGCATGCAATGATATTGCTTAAATATATTTAAAAATGTATCAAAAGCACATTTGTATCTCCTATAATAGCTAGATAAATATCTTGCGGTTTCAAAAGGCTATCTCGACTGCAGCTGAACTAGGCTATTTTAAATTATGAGTAACTGTAGCTTGACAAACTGCAGTTTTAAAGTCTCTTCCCAGTACTGAAACCACCATATGCGGTTTTCCCACATGCAGAGCTTTTTTTCCGTAATGGCTTAAATGTTGACATTATGAGAGCTGTTATGTAAGGTGCCTCTGTCTGTCTGTTCATTATTTTAAGCCGAGTCCTGAATGGATGTGCTTCCCGTCAGAGATGTGCTCAGTGGGGCTGAAGCTGGCTGCGGGCAGAGCTCTGGGCGTTTATGCCAACTCAAGCTGCCTTTCCTTCAAAGTCGCCCGGTCTCCTAATATATTCTGATGGGCTGATCTTTTCACAGAGGAAATATGCTGCAAGGTCATGAGGCCACAGAAGTCTGTGTGTGGAAAGGTGCTGTTCATTTGCATCATGAAGTGTAGTCTTCTAGGTTGTTGAAAGGGGGGATGGCAATGGCAGGTGAATGGCAGTGAAAATACTGGCCATCAATCTGTATTTTGTGTAGTTTTGTTAATATGTTTAGTATTGGCCAACATTATGTTTGTGTTCATTACGGTTTTATTTTTATTTTGGTGGCTTAATGTGAGGAATATTCTACTCTTTTCTGCAATGGAATCTCTTTCTCCCACCCTTCAGCGTTTCCCACCGTTTCCAAAGTGTACTAGAGCTACTCCAAGAATTCAATTTTGCTGCACAGCATGCTGGGTAGACATCTCTCTTTCTCCTTCTCATTCTAGGGGTTGGCGATGCATTGTTGTTGAAGCAGAGCATCAGAGCTGCTTATTTTTCGTGCCATTTTGTGGACTGAAATGATTATGAGGTTTGTACTTTTTGTGGGGTAGAAAATAGTGTTTGTGTGCTACAGCAGTGTCATGGTGGAGGCTTCATGGGGTCGACCCGTTCGCCAGCCAGACCCTTTTCCACTCTCCAGTTGCCATGGCGCTATCACAATGCAGCACAGTGGGCCGGAGATGCCCATTTTGGTGGAACATGATGTCAGATTTTGTTGAAAGATATTTCTTAATTATGATGTGCTGTATTGAGAAGGAGAAGGTGTTACATAATCAGATGAAAACTCTAAAAAAAAAAACTAATAATAATAATTATTAATAGTATACTGTCAATTTAAATTTGTATTATTATGTGCAAGTTATGCTTTAAAATAAGTTAATCAGTTTTATTTAGTACTGACAGTGGTCAATTCTGTATTCAGTGTCAGTGGCCAGCGGGACTTCTGGTGCAGCACAGTTTATGGAAATAATGAGAAAATATGAACAAAATTGAGGAAGTGTGACATGACAGGACAAAGCAATACTGATATGATCCTTCATGATAAAGGTATTTAAAGCTTCTGGAACTCAATGCTAACTCATTACGTTATGGTTTAATATAATATACAATTTTTTTTTACTATAGTTAAAGTAGTGCTGGGTGGTATGACCAAAAATTTATATTATACGGTATTTTTCAAAATTATACCGGTTTCACGGTACATGACGGTATTTTTGTAAAAATCGACGCGTTTCAGAAAGGCGGGGCATAGAGGAGAAACAATAATGTACAGTATGTGGAAAATAATGTTTTTTGAACCTTAAACCGCATAAACACATTTCATTACACCAAATACACAAAATAATGTTCTTTTTAGCAACATCATATGACCCCTTTAATAATGTGCATAATATACCATATAATATATTATAATTGATTATGATCAGCAGTTATTAGAAATATGACAGAAGGCGTTTTCTTATATGCAGCCAGAGTGCAAAGGGTCCATTGAAACCTTTTCTTTTCCAATATGTAGTCTGATGCATTGCCATTTAATTATTTATTTACTTAACTTACAGAGAAAAGAATCACCCCCCCCCCTTTAAACGAAACACATTTTGTTGCTCTGCAGCCTGAAATGAAGACACACACAGTTTTTGTTTTATCCAGCTGTATATTTACTCAGTGCAACATACAACATCCAAGTGAAAGATAAAACACCAACATGTTGGAAAAAGGATTGTGTAAGTATTTTGTTGAACCTCCTTTTGCTTGCATCTACTAACTTTGCACATCTAGACTTTGCAACATTTGCCCACTCTTCTTCTCAGAACTACACAAGTTCAGTTAAATGTGATGGTGAGTGTTTGTGGACTGCAGTCTTCAAGTCATTCCACAGATTTTCAGTGGTGTTTAAGTCTGGACTCTGACGAGGCCATGCAAGACATTCGCCTTTTTCTTCTTCAACCGCTGTGTGCTCAGTTTTGCTGTGTGCTTTGGGTCTTTGTCATGTTGGAAGGTAAACCTTCTTCCCATTGACCAGTGCTCCAGTCCCTGCTGCAGAGAAACACCCCATCACAGGATATTACCTCCTCCATGCTTTACTGGAGGAATGCTGTTATTTGGATGCTGAGCTGTATTGGATTTCCGCCAGACATATCGTTTGGTGTTGAGGCCAAATAATTCAGTTTTAATCGTATCTGCCTCAGAATCTTCAAGGTGTGTTTTGGCAAAGCTCAGTCGTGACTGCATGTGGTCTTTCTTGAGGAGTGGCTTTATATACAAACAGTTTCTTTAGGAAGCGGAGGGTCTAACAGCAGCTGCAGTAAAGTGATGACTTTGGTGTGATTGGATCTTTTATTCAGAAGGCGGGACTTCCATTGCTAGCCGTTTCTCCCATTCATATCATTATGAGTGAACCGTCTTGGGTAGTATGAAGTTATTGGTGTATACTAAACCCAAAGGGTGTGGAAACTCGAAAAATATCACTAAAAGCAATTGTGTAATGCAGTTTGTTGCATGTTTTTTTTTAAGTACCCTTGCAAAAAAGAAAAAAACTCTTTGTCGCAAGCTTTGGTTGGCAGTTTGGATAAGGGGTTTACCTATTTTTGCAATGGTAATGCAATAATTTTGTCCTGCTACTTTTCATAGAAGCAAAATACTTCCTCAAAATGGGTAAAGTATCATTCGTGCAGTGTTTCATATGCTGTTATGTGACTCATATTTTGCAGTTTTGTGTTTCTATAAGATGATAATGATACCACTACATTATGAATTCTGACTGACTATCATGAGAAACCAGAGCGGACTTCTGTAAACCACACTTCCTATCTGATCATGACACAAAACTGCCTGAAAGAAAGTAGTTAGTTGTAATTGTTTTAATCATAATTTTTAATATTTTGACAAAACATGTCCTTTAAATTTAGCGAACATTTAGGTCCAGTAATAACGAAAATGGGTCAAACTTTAACCAAAGCTTAATAAAGAAAATTGTAATGTTTTTGGAAAAAGTCTGTGTTCATCAAGACTGCATTTATTTGATCAAACAGTGAAAGAGTAATATTGTGAAATATATTTTCAGATTAAAATAACTATTTTCTATTTGAATACATTTTAAAATGTAATTTATTCCTGTGATCAAAGCTGTATTTTCAGCATCATTACTCCAGTCTTCAGTGTCACATGATCCTCAGAAATCATTCTAATATGCTGATTTGCTGCTCAAGAAACATTTCTGATTATTACCAATGCTGAAAACAGTTGTGCTGCTTATTATTTTTGCAGAAACCATGATACTTTATGATTCAATGAATAGAAAGTTTAAAAAGAACATCATTTGTATATGAAATAGAAATGTTTTTGTAATATCATAAATGGCTTTACTGACACATTTGATCAGTTTAATATCAGTGTTTTTTGTTCTCGTCTTCATTATCTTTTGACTAAATCAAAGTCAGTCAAAGAAATGATCACTAAATACATGTCAGATAATGTCAGTTCATTACATCTTCTGTGAATCAGCAACACTTTGCTCTGCTCGTGCAGTTTCTTTTTCCCTCTCTGTGTGATGTTTCCTGGCTGCCGGTATGAAGGGATGGGAACGGCAGATAGTTGGAGCGGGAGAAAAGAAGAGAAAAAGCTAAGAGGTGGAGCCTGCAGCACAGTTTGAGAGCCTCTCTGCTGCCGGCTTCTCCTTTCCTCTTCCTCTTTTGTCTGTGTGCTTTGTGTCTTCATTTGTGCTGCTTTGTCTTGACAGTGAGCGAGTGCATGCAGCACATCACGTGATCGCGCTCTGCTCTTCAAGCTGCTGTCTCTGTGAATCAGGGCCTTTTCTCATCACAGCGCCTGTATCCTATACAAGATGTGTACAGCTACAGCAAGAGAACTTGTTCCAGTCCGTCAACATGTTTATGTGGAGTACAGAGCCTTAGGCTGTTTTCAGCGAGGTCCAGTGTGTAGAGGTTGTTGTTTGAGAACAGACAAGGAGTTGGTTGTTTTGTAGTTTAGTCAATTTACAAGCATGCCGAGGGAAATGTAGATGGTCATGTTGAAATTAGATTTGTGTGAATGTGGCTAAGGACATTTAATTTATTTAAAAATAGCCCTCTGACTGAATGTAAGTGCCTTTCCAGGTTATCTTGAGATACCAGTGATACAAGAGCTGATACAATGTACCGAAATCATTAAATCTGTCCTGAATGTTCAGTGGCATTTGAATGCATTGAATAATGCTTTCAGAATCGTATCAGTAACTTCTCATTAATTAGAAAATGTGCAAACATTTCAAAGTTAACAAAGTTACCAAGTTGTTACTATATTTATCCCCTTTTAATATTTATTTATTTTACATTATTAAAAATATATATATTTTAAATTGTGCATGAACAACTAAAAATCTGTCAAGTTATTACTATATTTATCCCTTTTTTATCATTTATTTTTCTTTAATCATTAAATATTTTTACATTTTAAATTGTACATAAACTACTAAAAAAACTGTCATGCAAGTAAAAAATACTTTTTTTAAATATTCATGAGAAATATATGTGACATAATTATGTAATTCATAAGAACATATAATCTGAGAATTATTTTAAGATGAAATTAGAATTAAATTAAATGCTTTTGAATTTACAACTTTATGAAACCTTGCATGTTCATTTTCTAACAAAACAATATCAAAACCACATTAATATTACTCTGCAATGTTTTTTTTTTTTAAATCCTTTTTCTTGCATAAATGTTCATATTTGGATGAAAAAGTGGGGAAATATGGCAAAAAGAGTAAATATATTTTACAAAAGTATTTTTCAAAAACAGATTAAAAAAACAGTGTTAAGCCTCAGTTGATACCCGATTCAAAATGAACAGCTCTCTCTCTTTTTTTTGTTTTACTACTACTAATAAAAAATACTAGAATGTGTATTTTTATAGTCTTGGCTCATTTTCATAGTTTGTTTCCTGTTTAAAAAAATGCTTTATATACTGTATATATGTATGCATGTATCTCTTCTGGGTGTAATTGGTCCCAAATGTATAATGAGGGTTTTAAAAGAACCCCACACACATAGTCTGCCACAATCCACATCCTGCACTCCAGTAAAAATGAAATGTTATCAGTGCTGATTTGGATCAGAAACACTCAGATTTATCTACACCTCATTCAAGTTGTTTAAAGCTCTGTTATCAGCAGAACTTGCTTACATGTTTTTCGGCAGTGACCTCAAACACCCGCTGCAGTCATGCAATAGCACCAGATTCACGAATGACTCACAGTTTGATTCAAGAGTCATACAAATGTTGCACTGACCAACGGATTCGTCTAGAGCGGATTGCTTCAGGACTTCACTGTCCTGCAGGAAGGATGACGCAGAGATGTTCTGTGATGTTCATTCCCATGGCGTTAGCTGGCTGATGAATTGTACATTAGAGCAGCATTCAAAGTCCAAACCCTCACAAGGTTATCAAGGGACGGCGCCACAATCCAGGCCTTTCTGAACAGGCTTTATTTGCCGTTTCTGTGTGTACACCACAAAAAAAAAAAAAACTGGTTCACTGTGATAATGGATGAACCGGTGGGCTTAAAATTGTGATTTCCAAGACTGGAGAAGTTTTTGTAGATTTTAACCCTGAATGTTGTTTTATTTTATTTTATAAACCAAAAAAAATAACTTTTTTTTTTCTTTCTGGTTATGATCTGTATAGAAGTTCAGAATGCTGTTCAGAGTCACATTCAAATTGTCTTTTTTTTTTTTTGGAGAGTTTTGTAGACAAGCATAATTGTTTACATCTAGTAGCTTTCATATATATGGACATTTTCCCCAGCAAATAATTTTACGATTCTTATTCCGTGATCATGAAAAAAAAGGAAGTCGTTGAAAATTATTGGTCAAAAATGGTAGGGAGCCAGTTTCAAATGAATTCGACTTAACTCAGAGGCTTAACCTTTTGACTCCAAGGCCCCCCATCTCCCACAACATCATTCAATAGTCCCATGACTTTTTTTAGTTGTTTAATAAGTTATTATGTTAAATAAGTATTGTTTATTTATTTATTTATATATTTTAGAGTTTGGCATAGCTAGAAAAATGTATATTCATAAGTATACAAAATAACCGTAAAATTGTAAGATTT
>NW_015537979.1:164632-164960 GCF_001515605.1 Sinocyclocheilus anshuiensis | reverse complement strand
GTATATGTATATATGTATATATATATATATATATAAATAAATATACAAAAAAAATTGAGTGGGTAAATTAGATGAAATATCTTGAATTTGAGTTGTTTTAACTTATTTTAGCACTTACTTAGTCTTTTTTTTACATAATTTTCACAAAAGATTTTTAAAGAATCATGTTAAAGCCATGGAAATTCATTGATCATGAAGAGTGGGAACACTGCTCTTAAGGCCCAATCCCAATTCTATTTTATACCCCTTCCCCTTCCTCTTGTCCCTTGAAACAGAGTGTCAAGGGGTAGGGGTGAAAATATTCCCCTAAGAATTGGGACACCACTAC
>NW_015537979.1:163269-164514 GCF_001515605.1 Sinocyclocheilus anshuiensis | reverse complement strand
ACATTATATTTTCCAGCAACGAGAGGATAAAATCGCTGTTTTTTTAAGTAAACACACTCTAAAAAGAGAAACGCGCATACACGCAACTTCCATCTCTCTCTCTCTCTCGAATTGGCAATATTGGAGAAAAGGGTTTAGCGATTTTTAATTATTGGGGGGACTAGCCCCCCTCAATGTCTACGGTGGTTATTCCAACCAAAAGAGATTTGAGACAAGGGGAAAGGGGAAGGGCTAAGGGGTAGAATTGGGATTGGGCCTAAGAGGTCATTTTATTCACTGACCCCATAGTCACCGAGCATTTACACTACCAGTCAAAAGTTTGGAGCAATTATGATTTAAAAAAAAAAGGTTTTTGAAAGAAGTTCACCAAAGCTGTATTTACGTGATCAAAAATACAGTAAATACAGTAATATTGTGACATTATCCCGCTTATTACACGGCTACTTGCCACATAAGTAAATAATTAGACACGAAATATTGATTTGAGTTGAAATATTTGAACGCAAAGCTTCCGTGAACACAGCAGTTGCTGGCAAGTGGCAAGTTCAAACTAGACGGACATTTAAGGGATACGGTGCAGTCACACCACTTATTACACAACATTTCACCACATAAATAATTATGGCAATAAAAGATTTAAGACGAAAATATTTTAAAAT
Source organism: Sinocyclocheilus anshuiensis (assembly GCF_001515605.1). Classification (NCBI taxonomy): domain Eukaryota; kingdom Metazoa; phylum Chordata; class Actinopteri; order Cypriniformes; family Cyprinidae; genus Sinocyclocheilus; species Sinocyclocheilus anshuiensis. Next base: position 163,855 of record NW_015537979.1, on the reverse strand, counting down.
CTTACCAGTTTGTTAGTTATCTTATAATCCATTACAGCGTGCAAAACAATCGTAGCAGAATGGCAGCAGCTTTGTTTGTATGAAAGGAGAGAGCGAGTCCGCGATACCAGGATAACATAATTAAATAATTATACACATAATATTGAATTGAGTTTTAAAAATGTATTGGCTAACCAAACGCAAAGCTTCCACCAAGAAAAAACTGTTCCTAGCAAGAGTATAGCACCGACTTCAGTTACCCAGATGAGCCTGTGTTATCAGTTTTTACCGGTTGTTATCGATAGGGTTGGGTATAGTTTTTTTTCCGATACCGGTGCCAAATCGATACTTTTAAAACAGTTCCGGTGCCTGAACCAATACTTATAAAAAAAAAATAAAGAAATAAAAAATCCCACGCCAGAGTGCACCCTCACACAGAAAATCCACACATCCAGTCCGAGAATGACCTTCCAGGAAATCGCTTATATGGACAAAGGCATGCTATTATAGCTGTAACTGAGTAAACCGAACATATAAACGTTTTGAATGATAAAACAAAGACAATAAACACTCGACTGCGACAATATAGTTTATCTGTGTTATTCAA
>NW_015537979.1:158179-161041 GCF_001515605.1 Sinocyclocheilus anshuiensis | reverse complement strand
AAAGATGTGTTGGATTTGTATTATTAGAGCTTTCCGACTTGAGTTCACGTGCGTTTTCTCAGTCGGGAAATTATTTTTCACGTGCGGTGCCGATGATGATGCTTCTTGCGTCTGTTACGGAGAACCAGAGGGCAAATATTTCAATCGAAATTGAAATTTCAGGCATGGCACCGAAATGAGGCACCGAAATCTGCATTCTGATACGGTTCTAGTACATACCGGTTACATAGGTACCGGTGCCATATTGGTACCGGGTTTCGGTACCCAACCCTAGTTATCAAGGGATAACACACCTCAGAATGTCACAACTGACCAATCAGAATCAAGTATTCCACAGAGACGTGTAATAATACAATTTAAAATAGCTGTTTTCTGTTTGAATATAATGTAAAATGTAATTTATTCCTGTGATCAAAGCTGAACTTTTCAGCATCATTACTGCAGTCTTCAGTGTCACATGATCCTTCAGAAATCATTCTAATATGCTGATTTGCATAGTAAATGAAAAACGGCATTGTTGGCATGAGAATGCAACTTTAATTTGTAATTTTTTTTTAAACATATTGTGTCCACTCTGTTTGACAGTATCTGGAGGGGCCCGAATGTGAACTGTGTGGACAGCACTGGATACACACCTCTACACCACGCTGCTTTAAATGGACACAGGTGAGTCCTGTCACCTGATGACCTTTGACCTTAAGGATATTTTAGGAGTTATTTTTTAAGGAATATATTTCCTTAAAATATATTTGTTTATGTATCCGAGATGTTTATGTATCTCTCTCTCTTTCTCAGTGAGGTAGTGGAAGTACTTCTGAGGAACGAGGCTCTGACGAACATCGCTGATAACAAGGGCTGTTACCCTCTGCACCTGGCGGCGTGGAAGGGAGACCAACGAATCGTCAAACTCCTCATCCATCAGGGTCCATCTCACCCCAAACTCAATGAACAGGTCTGACCACCCGACACCGAGAAGCCTTCACCTCAGATTTAAAGGCATTTACTGTTCTGATGTTATTCACATTTATTTTGTGCTACGACTAGGAGTAAAGAGGAGGAGATGATCTTCCAAACTGAGGGGCGAGTCAGAATAAATACTGTCCGTAGACCTTAGGTTGTGCTGTAAATATGCACCTTTTTAACAGCACACTCTCTGAGATCATTAGTATTGGGGGTTGTTGACTGTGTAAATTCAGTAGTTTCAAGGATAGCCTTTTTTTGACACGCCTCAGGAATAGCTGCAGTTTATCAGGAAGACTGTCGCTTCCTCCTACAGCCTCTTCACACTGCTCTCATTTACACTTTGAGTGTGTGTCAGTATAAAGCTAAACATGAGTTCAGTGACATCTCACCCTTAATACAAGCAGCTTTCATTTACAACTACTATTTTTACTCGTAACACATCTGGGTGAATTTCAAATCGTTTTTTTCTGATGTAAAGTTGAAGATGACGTTTTAATTTGTTTGCATCACCTGATAAAGTTTGAATCAATACAATGTCTGTGAACTTTTGGACACTAGAGTTGAAGATTAACCAAATTCAGGTGCAAAATCAGTAACTACCAGTACCTGAATCTAAACATTGATATTTCCATTGTGACAATTTTCAATGCAAATTTTGATGTTTTTTTTTTTTCACGTGATGATTTGACATCACATGCTAAAGTAAAAATACAGGTTGTGTGACAGCAGTGTAATGCACTGTTTGAAATGTTTATAGTACTGTCATGCATATTGTTTTTTTATATAGTATAGTAAGTATTCCTTGCGGGGAAAAAAAATGTATGCTTAAAGCGATAGTTCACCCAAAAAAATTTAATTCTGTCATTTAATCACCCTCAAGTTGTTTCAAACCTGAACGAGTTTATTTCTTCTGCTGAGCACAAAAGAAGATATTTAGAAGAATATTGGTAACCAAACAGGTGCTGGTAGCCATTGACTTCCACAGTATGGAAAAAATGCTATGAAATCAATGGCTACCAGCACCTGTTTGGTTACCAACAAGACCTGCTAGTGTTTAATGCTGTTATGTTTTGACATTTAAAAGGATTTCTGTTATGTTGAAGTTTTTGTGGTTGCTATTGTGCTGAAGAGTAGAATACATGTAGGTAAACACTACATTAAATATATGAGCAGTAACTGTGCTAATGCCAGTGCCAAGTAACATATTACATGTTCATTAAATTTGCATGCATAATACATGCACAACAAATAAGTTATATTTAGCATGTCCTATCCTAGCTTTAAATTACGTTTATGCTACAAATTAAGTTACTCTAAATTGTAAATGTAGTTTGCAGGTTAAACAGTTTCATAATGAAGTTGTCATAACTCGCAGGCAGTCATTTATTTATTGAGCTAACACATTACACATTTGTAGAATAATGTGTAGAATTGTGAAATTACATATAAAGATGTACTTTATATGTCCTACTTAAGTGGGTCAAAAAAGAGCTCTTAAAGGGATAGTTCATCCAAAAATGAAAATAATGATTTGCTCACCCTCAAGCCATCCTAGGTGTATATGACATTCTTCTTTCAGACGAATACAATCGGAGTTATATTAAAAAATGTCCAGACTAATCCATGCTTTATAATGGGAGTGAGAATATGCTAGTCTCGCGAGAAACAAGTTTTGTTTACAGCAAAGGAAAACCAGTGTCCTCTTGGCTTATATCGAAATCCTCTGACATTTTCTTTACAAATCCTCGTTTTGTACTACTAATTCGTGACCGGTGTTTTGTTTCGCTCTCTCCTCTGCGCTTCCGTGTTCATCACCGCATTTGCCTACGTCTTACATCATCCGCTGGACGCCACTCTCTGGTGAACGTGCGTACAACAGTTAGCGGAAGCCAGAGATTA
>NW_015537979.1:155912-157567 GCF_001515605.1 Sinocyclocheilus anshuiensis | reverse complement strand
CCCGTCCCCGAGATCGTCTGACCCGACCCGAGCGGCACAGTTAAATTTAGAGCCCGAACCCGAAATCTTTTTTTTTGTTCCCCACAACGAATAGCCAATTAAAAAAAAAATGCTGTATTTCACGATTGCATGCAACGGTCAGTAAACAAATACATGTAAAGAAACAGAATCATTAAGGCTCGGCCAGAACCCGAACCCGAAGCTATTCGTTAAACATTAACCCGAATCCAACCCAAGCTATTCATTAAACATTAACCCGAATCCGACCCGAACCCGAAGCTATTCATTAAACATTAACCCGAACCCGAACCGAAACCCGAAAGTATTGGGTTGCAGACCTCTACTCGAGGGTGAGTAAATCATGGGGTAATTTTCATTTTTGGGTGAACTATCCCTTTAAGTACGACTGATTGCTTTTAATCTAAATTGATTTTATATAATTTTCGTTTAATTGCATTTAACATACAATTAAGAGTCCAAAACATTCCATTCATTTTACACTTCATTCATTATATTCGTTATATGCTTTTCAAGTATATTGTTTCTGTAATAAGTGCTCTTTTTAAAGGAGTACTTATTTTTCACAAGGCTAAGTTAGTCCTATACTAGTATTCCATACCAAACATATAATATGTATTTCCACCCCCCACAAAGTTCAATTTATCATACATTTAAACAACAGTCAATGTAAACAGTATTTACCTGTAGGAAAGTCACAGATTAATGAGGATGTTTATTGTGTCAGGACTAGCTTCAGTCTGACGTTAGGAAAGCGTTTTCTGCTCTCACTTGCCATCCTGTTGTGAATCCGTTGCCTGTTTATTTCCAGCACTGTCACATCTTTCACCAGACGAAGCTGAATATTCATGTGCACCTGTACTTGTCTGTTATTGTACAGGGGTGGGTTGCATTGTCTTAAATGTCCCCAGAGGAAAACAGAAGCGGCCTGTCTGCTAATATTCTCGTTTTGCATAATTTGGAGAGGCTTTCGTGCATTTATTATTCAGCAGTGATGCACTCAATATTATTCAGTAACATAATAATCGCGTTTTCATTTCACATCTCTGTTATTGCTTGATTTATTATAGCATGAAATGTCTCGAAATGAAATGAAACGGCAGCCAAAAGAAATGATCATCATCATCAGTTAATTATGAATTAATTGTAGTTTTTGGACTCGTATGATAGCATCATGTTTCATTTCATTTTATGTCATTTCGTAAGGCTGGTTTATTCTTCTTCGTTTGATTGGTCAGATTGACACATAATGGTTAATTTCATTTTCAAATGTTTAAGATTTTCATTAATTATAGTTGTTTTTCCTCACAACTGTGAACTTTTTTGCCTTTCAGCAGCGCAAATATTCATTCATGTAACGTTTATCATTTGACGGACTGTAAGCCAGCCTCTGGTTTCTTTTGCCTGTTTGATCATGTCATTCATTAAAGGGATAGTTCACCCAAAAATGATAATTCTGTCATTAATTACTGAAAAAAGCATGCGCTGTTTACGTCCAGCTGATACTCTCCAAAATAGCGCTGCAGGGTCACGTGGAGGAGACGAATTGTTGAATAAAGTCTTTATTTTTTTCTTTAGCGCACAAAAATATTCTCGTAGCTTCAGTATAATTGCGGATGAACCACTGATGTCACATG
>NW_015537979.1:151230-155481 GCF_001515605.1 Sinocyclocheilus anshuiensis | reverse complement strand
TTTAGTGTGTGTGTGTGTGTGTGTGTGTGTGTGTGTGTGTGTGTGTCTGTGTGTGTGAGGCTGAACACATCTCCTTCCTGTTCTCTCCCCTCTCCCAGAGCGCTCTAGACCACACTGAGTTCAAACGCTGTGGCCCATTTGACCCCTATATTAATGCCAAGGTGTGTACCCATGACCTCTGACCTGCACGCTTTGCCTCCATACGCCACGCCTGGGTTTGTCTGGTTTCTGTTGAGACAGTGTGTAGCTTCACTCTTTCCTCATGTTTGTAATGATGTGGCTTATTTAAGCACACATATGCTGTATATGTGTGAAAGCGTGTATATTTCTAAAGATGTCTGACCACTGACAGACTGCTGTGATTGTCTCAGTGTATCTGATGAGTTTGTCCACTTGTTTTGTGTTGTGTGTTTGAGTGTGAGAGCATTTTATCATGACTGTTCAAGCTGAAATGTATAGTTTTTGTGAATTGCAAAAAGTAATGATGGATTTCTAACTGGTGTCCCAAACTCATAGTGAATAACAGGCGGGAAAAGGTATTATATTTACCATAAATTGGTTTAACATAAATGCTTGTCTGTACATTCAGCAGTACACTTCTACATCATATTTAACCAATAGGAGTTACGCTGTCTGCCTCGGGCACCATTCTTCCTCTGATAAACATTTAAGTTCTGGGGTCCCTCAGGGCTCTATTCTTGGCCCGGTACTGTTTAATCTCTACATGCTACCTTTGAGTTCTATTTTATCTAGATATGGTGTATCTTTTCATCTGTATGCTGACGACACACAAATTTATCTGCCTTTAAAGCGTGACGATAAGCATGCCTTTAAGCCTATATTAGACTGCTTAGACGAACTGAAACTCTGGCTTGCTAGTAATTTCTTAAGTCTTAATGAGAGTAAGACTGAAATTATCTTGTTTGGTTCAAATGATCACAGCATTCATGATGTTGATCTCGATACTCTGTTACCTTACAGTAACACCTGTGTTCGGAATCTGGGGGTTTTGCTTGATAACAGTCTTAAATTTGATAAGCAGATATGTGCTGTGGTTAGGTCTTGTTTCTATCATCTTCGTCTTTTAGCAAAGGTTAAGCCCTTTTTGTCTGGTAAGAATTTCGAAACTGTCATGCATGCATTTGTAACATCTCGACTAGACTATTGTAACTCTTTGTACATTGGTGCCTCTCAGACATGTGTGACACGCCTACAGTTAGTTCAAAATGCCGCAGCCCGGCTCCTCAAAGGGAAGCGTAAAAGTGATCATATCACACCGGTTCTGATTTCACTTCATTGGCTACCGGTCAAATACAGAATTGATTTCAAAGTTTTGTTATTTGTTTTTAAGTCTTTGCGGAACCAGGCACCACAGTACCTATCTGAACTACTGCATCCTCCTTCTCAGTCTTGTGTTTAAAAATCATATCACCGTTATTGAAAAAAATTATATCGCGATACATATTGATATTGAATTATTGTCCAGCCCTAATATATATATATGTATATATACAGTATATATATGTATGTATATATGTATATTAGTTTTTTTTTATTTTTATCCTTTTATTGTTTCTCTAGTGCTTAAATGCTTTGTGTCATTATTGTCTGTTTCTTTTAGCCTTGTAAAGCACTTTGGTCAACACTAGTTGTTTTTAAATGTGCTATACAAATAAACTTGTATTGTATTGTATTATATTTCAAAGACAATAGAAGTAATTATGAAATTACGTACAGAGATGTATTTGCGTCCTGCTTAATGGGGATATTAAAGCACCCAATATTTGCATTTAATATAAGTTTAAACTATGATACATTTTAATTGATGTTTCATTTATATTTTCATATGAGGTTTTTTCTAAACTTATTTTTGGTGCAAACCCTCATAACTGTGTCAGTTAGTATCTTAAAATATTATTGTATTTTAGATAAAATGCATTTATTTATTTATTTATTGAAGATAAGTTCAGTTAGTTCAGGCTATAAAATGTCTTGTGGTGCAACAAAAAAAAAGTTATGATATTCAGCATTTGTATAAAATACCTTTTACCTTAAAAATATTTGTCAACTATTTTTATTTATTTTTTTTTTAAATAATTATTTTTACACACATTCATTCAAGGTCTAAGGAAAATGTTTTATTACTTTTTACTTGATAGTTGCAGCACATTATATTTTTCAAGTCATAAAATTAAATATTAAAATAAATAAATTATTAAATTTTTTTTTTTATTATTTATAAATTAATGATTTGTATAAAATACATTTTACATTGAAAACTATATTTAAAAAAATAATGAATAAATAAGATGTATTCACATGTATTCAAGGTGTTACACCACATCATTAAAATGTTGTAAGTAGTTTCAAATTGAACCTGACAGCGTATACAAACCATACACACAAAGATTAAATTTCTGAGAAATTGGCACGTGTTTTAAACTGTTTTTAAAAGATTTCTCGGTTGCACTTTATTTTACAGTATGTGCTCTTGCATGTACTTACATAGTACTGGCCAGGTAATATAAGGGAACTACGGTCCTAACTAAGGTTAGGTTTAGGGTTAGTACCTACTTATTTCCCAGTTATTGTAACTACTATAATAAGTACATAGTATGCACATGTGGAACAGGACTATAAAATAAAGTGCTACCGATTTTTATTTTTATTTTTGACACTTTATTTGTCGTCGACCCATACATACGCCTCTCTAGCATTTTTCTGTCCCAGTACTGAATAATCAGATGTCTTTGCAGTTTAAAATGGGATAGGAGAAAACATTTTAACATGGAGAAATTTTACACACTTAACCTTCAAAAGCAGCTGTGCTTTGTGTATTAATATGGATGCTGTGGTGTCCTGCTGAATCTCTCTTTCATTCAATAGCGCAGAGGGGTTTCGCCGAAGCGTTAGATCAGTGTCGTATACAAGCGTCTGTGTGTACACGTGTGTTTGTGTGTCAGCCAGGGTACAACTGAACAGACTGAAGTCCAAATGAATAATTCATGAGCTGACAGGAAGTGTGTGTGACTCAGGGTGTTTTGTAATTGTTAAATGGTATTTCTAGCATACCTGCTGTGCCACACACACACATACAGAGTCAAGAAGCTTCTCTGTGTAGCCGTCGGCTTGCATCAGTGTCAGAAAACGTGTGAGGGGTGAGATAGAGATGCAGGCGGAGAGAGGTGGAGCGTAGTCATGGCAACGGTGTCATGGCTGGATAGCTGAGGGGCCGGACCCACTAGCACATCAAGAAAGAGATGAGGGGGGAAAATGGAAGGAAGAGAAAAAGACAGTGTTGAATGGAGGAGAAGCCACAGTATGGAAGGGTTTGGATGTTCTGCAGCTTAATAATAATAATAATAATAATTAGTAGTAGTAGTATTTATTTATTTTAATTAATGAATTTTAATTCTCTAAATTAAACACTCTCTCTCTCACACACACACATGTAGGTTGTTGCAATTGTTTTTCCAAAATATTATGTTACGTGTTTCAGTCTGTGGGTTATTGTGTCCTTTTTTTTTTTAGTTATTATTATTATTATTATTAAGTTTTGATGCATTTTGTTTTTTGTTGTGTTCCCATTAGTCACCTCTCTTTGCTCTTTGTGGTTTCCACAGTTATTACTGTTAACTAAAACTATTTAAAAAATGGAAATATAAATATATATTTTTTTGTAATTTAAATAAAGCTCATATAAAATAAAATAGAAATATTAGATTGAAAAACTTAAAAAAGAGAAATGTTGCATGTTTCATGTTGTGAAATGTTGAAACTGAAAAAAAAAAAAATAATTCAGGGTGAGTTCAGACATCAAGTTTATGAGTTTAAAATCAGGTTAAGCTGATATGTTTTGTGCAAAAATTAATAAAAAAATAAAATAAAAAAAAAACAGGTATAAAAGCACTTGTCTGACTAAAACTTCAACTGAAATTAAAATTAAAACTGGAAAAAAAATAGAAAATAATTCACAATATTACTAAATACTATAATAGTAAATAAATTATGAAATAATACTGATGAGTTCATATTGGTGCTTGTGATGATCAACGAGCATGCTTTCCTGTTTTTAGGGTGTTTTCTAGGACAAATGTGTTCATGTTTGAATACCTCTGTATTGGAAAACATAATACATTGGAAAACATCATGGATGAACCTGTGTGACTGTAGCTACTACCAGTGTGGACGTGCACACAAACAAAACTTTGAACAGTCAAATAAAAAATGCTTTATAAAACAGTGTTTCCC
>NW_015537979.1:150788-151076 GCF_001515605.1 Sinocyclocheilus anshuiensis | reverse complement strand
AATGCAGAGCACTAATTCCGAGTATGGGTCACCATACTTGGCCACATGTCACGTCACATGTCACGTCACTTTATTTATCTTATTTATACGACAGCATGTCATTCATTTCTGTCTCTACGTTACATGCTCACGCTCTCTGTATCACGCACAGCCGAGTTCTGCCCCGATGCGCGCACACACAGGTGAGCACACTCCCACTCCCTCTAGTATTTGTAAATATTAAGCCGCAAAACGACTATTTAAATATGAATTCTGCGTGTCTCTGTGTTAATGAATGGTGCAGACTCG
>NW_015537979.1:149891-150408 GCF_001515605.1 Sinocyclocheilus anshuiensis | reverse complement strand
GCATGAATCCTGCATGTCTCTGTGTATGTAAATGGCACAGACGCGCTGTTTTGTTTTCTACACATACAAAGTTTGTGACGCTCGCGGTGATTTCAGCTTCTGTCGTCTCACTAAATGAGGACATAAATACATGAACAACATCTCCAGAACTACTCTGAGAGTCACTTCATGAGCATTTGACCATTTCATTTGAGAAAAAACTATCCTCATATCATATACACACAGAAATGTAAAGGTATTCATGGCAACCCGTCAAAATAAAAGTTCGGTTTAACTTGAAGACATTGCGGCAGAAATATATTACTTTTGTTGAGCAGAATGTATGTAATAGGCTGCTACTACTACTAAAATTATTAAAACCTTATTTTTAAGGAATAATCATACCATATTTCTTCAATGTTTTAATTGTAATATTAAATCCCCTTTATTTTCCAAAAAATAAGATTTGTTTAATTTTCATTAATTAAAAGATAAATTAAATGAATGTTTTATGCCTTAAAAATGTAAATACACAACA
>NW_015537979.1:149256-149679 GCF_001515605.1 Sinocyclocheilus anshuiensis | reverse complement strand
TTGCGGCAGAAATATATTACTGTTGTTCAGTAGAATGTACATAATAGGCTACTACTACTACTACTACTACTAAAAATTATTAAAACCTTATTTGTAAGGCATAATCATACAATATTTCTTCAATGTTTTAATTGTAATATTAAATCCCCTTTATTTTCCAAAAATAAAATTTGTTTAATTTTCATTAATTAAAAGATAAATTAAATGAATGTTTTATGCCTTAAAAATGTAAATACACAACACAGAATTTCTGAGGAAAAAAAACATAAGGCTATTGTAAGAATAAATGCAACTTGTTTTTATACTTTCAAGTAATCAGACGTGCTAAAACACAGAATTTGTTTCTAAAGTCTTAGATCTTTGAGTTCAGCTCATGAAAAATGGGGGCAAAAACAAAAGTGTTGCGTTTATAATTTTGTTCAA
>NW_015537979.1:147362-149060 GCF_001515605.1 Sinocyclocheilus anshuiensis | reverse complement strand
ATATATATATATATATACTGTATAATTTCTTCAGTGTGGACAAACAGTGATAATAAAAAACGACAAACCTAATAGAAAATCAAACACACACTTACCTGTTCATACAGCTGAGATTCACTCAGTTCACCTGCTTACTATGAATCTATTTCAGGAGAGCCTTATTTAGAAAATGCATTCATCTCCATTTCCCCTCGATTATGTCTGTGGGGAACCTCCTCTCTCTCTCTCTCTCTCTCTCTCTCTCTCTCTCTCGCTCGCTCGCTCTCTCTCGCTCTCTCAGATGACCTAGTTCGCACCATCTGTGTGAAAATCTTCAGAAAATATTGTCTTGTCATCACAATTCCCAATGAACATTATAGGTCTGTTCCAAACCCCAGTGAGTTCCCTCGCCGTTTACTCTCAAAATATGCCACACTCTTCTAAAGGTTTACACTAGACAGTATAGACATTAAAAGATTTCAGATCCCAGAATGCTGTAAGACATGCAGCTTTGAGGTTTGCATTATTTCTATTGATTAAGCCAAGAAGTCAATCTGTGGAATTTGACCAATCACATCTATGATTTTCCAGGTATATGAATTCTGGCATCTAGTGAAGGAAGAACTTGTGCATATATGCTTAATTCCATGCTTTCCATTACATCTACTTGATCAAAAATACAGTAAAAACAGTAAAACTGTGAAATATTATTACAATTAAAAAGAACAATGTTCTATTTGAATCCATATTTTAAAATGTAATTTATTCCTGTGATCAAAGCTGAATTTTTAGCATCATTACTCCAGTCTTAAGTGTCACATGATCTTCAGAAATCATTCTAATATGCTGATTTGCTGCTCAAGAAACTTCTATTATTATTATTATTATTATTATTATTATCAATGTTGAAAACTGTTCTGCTGCTTCATATTTCTGTGGAAACAATAAATACGATTTTACTTATAAACCATAATACAATAATACATGTTTTAGGATTATTTGATGAATAGAAAGGTTAATAGAACAGCATTTATTTGAAACAGAAATATTTTGTCACAATGTAAAAGAGTCTCGCTCGTTTTCTTTACTGTAAATACTTCGAGGAACTCTAGAGATGTCTGTGATTTCCAGTACTGCGCTCAGTAGCCGTCTGTGCGTCATGACCCGTGGTCTCTCTCTTCGTGACATTAATTGTTTAAAATCACATCAGTTGTGTAGCGAGAGCATGTTTTTTTCACTCTGAAAGCTTTTATGTGTGTGTACCAAACATCCCTCAGTCTCTGTGAGAAATGCTGTGATTGTGTAGATAATGCTTCGGAGAGATGATGCATCTGTCAGAGTGCTCATATATGAGGGAGATGTGTTAAGATGCTTGACGCAAACTGAGAGAGCTCTACACTTTTACTTCTGTCTTCGTTTTGGCATCTGGCTCTGAATCTTATGAGACCTGTCAGGAACATGTCTAGGTTGTATTTCAACCTAAAAGAAAGAGATTATGTATTGTATATGATGTAAGAGATGAAAATTAAGCCATAAGGTTAAAAAAAAGGCTTAATTTAATTTAAGATTATTTGCATTTCAACCAATGTTAAGAATTATTTATGTACTATTTCAGTAGTTATTAATATGGTTAATTAGCTTTTATTTAATTTGTAATTGTAATTAAAAAAATATATATATTTTAAGATTTAGATTTGAGATTTTTTTCAGTTTAATTCG
>NW_015537979.1:145739-146672 GCF_001515605.1 Sinocyclocheilus anshuiensis | reverse complement strand
CGTAAAACAGAGAACTCAACTCTCACGTGAGAGGAGAACTCCGAATTCAGAAAGAATAGCGCGCTCATAGGCATCCCTTTGGTAAAAGGGGAGCACTGCTAATATTACCACGAGAGCAGCCCACGGAGCGAACCCGGGTGCTCGATAGGAAGCAGCATGCTCATAGTAACCCTCAATGGTGAGGGGAGCGATACTTCCAAGTGTGTCAAAAATAGAGACACACTGGTTGAGTGGAGCGCAAGGTACCGGGGTCTAACAACTCGGAGAAAGGGAACGAAGCTATAACGCGTAACCCTTACCGTACAGGATTTCAGAAAGTGCACAAAGTCTAGCGTGCACACTTACCACTTATGTGGATTTTAGAAAGTGCGCAAAGTGCTCAGCGTGCACACTTACCACTACTGGGGATTTTAGAAAGTGCGCAAAGTGTTCAACGTGCACACTTACCACTATGTGGGTTTCAGAAAGTGCACAGAGCTTAGCGTGTGAACTTACCATAGCATGGATTTAAATTTCCAGGCATCTGATCACAGATACCCAGAGGTACTGGGCCAAACGGGAGAGGCAAGCTCAAATATGACCCTCTAAGGCGAGGGGAGCACTGCCCGAGACAGCATCACACAAGAAGGTTCTCGCAAATGCCACCTATACTTCCCGCTCGATGCCTCAGCAAGAGGGGATATCCTAAAGACTGGACATCCAGGAATTTTTTGCAGTGTCGTGCCGGGGGCCTGATGATCAAGAAGGCTCCCGCAGAAGCCTCTGACCTGGCCGCATGATCCAGGAAGCATGAAGCCGGAACCAGGGCTATCATACCGGCCGGACACAATATCGACGAGTGAGGTAACACTACAAATCGAGCACCTGGTTTCTGAATCCAGCAAAGGGGTGCTCACAGAGGACCTACCTTAAAAAGGACAGAAACACACAGGT
>NW_015537979.1:143427-144787 GCF_001515605.1 Sinocyclocheilus anshuiensis | reverse complement strand
ATCATACTCACCCACCATGGTTCCCGCGCCGAAAAGAAGCCTCTAGTCCAGACAATCAGCAAGGTGGTCACTATGAAGCCATAGAACCAACCAAACATATAGGTCCAGCATAGGAGCAAATGCAGGAAAATTCCTACCTAACCTCGGTCAGGTGGAGAGCTGGTGGTTATAGGGGAATTAGGAGCTAAGGGAAGACCCCAGACCCCCGAAGGAAACGAGTAGATACTCAAGTATCACTCTGATCCGGACGAAAGCGCTGGTCTGGATCACATCAAACCGAGACGGGCCAGGACCCTTGGGTTGTTCGGGCTCAGACCTGGACCTTCGTGAAGGCCACTGAGCGCGCCTTTGCCTCCCTGAACTTCTCGACCACTGTCTCAACGGAGGTAACCAAAAAATATTTGGAAGGCGAAACCGGCGCATCGAGAAGAAAGCCCCTCTCTTCCATCCCGATATCTGCCAGGTTCACCCACAGATGTCTCTCAATACCTACTATAGCTGCCATGCTTAGTAGCACAGAGAGTGAAATCTGTGGTGCGGCGAAACTCAGCTACCTCATCAGGCCTGACCTGCTGCTGCGTATGCCCTGTCATCTAAGTGAGATGGCAAGGAGGGAGAGTTTTAAGAGAGGACGTCTCACCTCGAAGTTCCCTTGAAAGGGAACCACAATTTTCTGTTTCAAACTTTCACATAGCATCTTTAAAATAACATTAAAAATTCAAATCCAGATTTTGATTTTCAAAGATTTATTATAAAATTGTATAATTTATTCCCCAAAATGCAATAAATCCATGACAAGGTTTTTTTTTTTTTCCAAAATGTAATAAATCCATTGAATCAATATAAAAGTTATTTTTCATATTGAAACTGTTGAAAATACACAACATAGTAAGTTGATCCACATATGACAGCCTCTGAACTTGGTCAATACTAATCTTATATACAGGCACTGGACTAAAAATACATTCAATCAGTCATCGCTCCCAAAATGAATTCAACGGGTCATCTTGTTAATGCTATAAATGAATTACAACAATAAAGGAAAATTTAATCATGAACATACATGAACAACAATATCACATTAAACCACAGAAATTCCAAAATGACATTTCCCTTGCATTCAACTTCCAAAAGTGCATTCATCTTTGCCATGTTACATTCATTTAGCTGACTAGTGCTATACGATGTATTAACAAAAACATAAATGGCATAAAAAAACACACTAACAAGCTACGCAGTTTTCGCGTTCATAATCGAATGCGACTCATCTGCGTTTATGAACGTGATATTGCAGTGATCTACGGCTCTGTGTATTAAATGCCGCTCCATCTGAAAGCACGTGATGGAGATTTACTATTAA
>NW_015537979.1:142701-142902 GCF_001515605.1 Sinocyclocheilus anshuiensis | reverse complement strand
CGGCTTTACTGACGAGATGCGCATGACAATCACATGCGATTTATCGTGCAGCCCTAATTTTTTTGTTTGTTGATCACAAAGTACAAAATAGATGAGGAAAACTAGGATGTCAGGTGTATTCAAAGCGCCGCCATTATGGTCTAGAGTGCGTGGAATGGTGCGCTGTGATTGGTTGAGCGGATATATCGCATTCTGCAGAGA
>NW_015537979.1:130688-137620 GCF_001515605.1 Sinocyclocheilus anshuiensis | reverse complement strand
AACAACTCTGTGACTGTTCTTGAATGGCCCAGCCAGAGCCCTGACTTAAACCCAATTGAGCATCTCTGGAGAGACCTAAAAATGGCTGTCCACCAACGTTTACCATCCAACCTGACAGAACTGGAGAGGATCTGCAAGGAGGAATGGCAGAGGATCCCCAAATCCAGGTGTGAAAAACTTGTTGCATCTTTCCCAAAAAGACTCATGGCTGTATTAGATCAAAAGGGTGCTTCTACTAAATACTGAGCAAAGGGTCTGAATACTTAGGACCATGTGATATTTCAGTTTTTCTTTTTTAATAAATCTGCAAAAATGTCAACAATTCTGTGTTTTTCTGTCAATATGGGGTGCTGTGTGTACATTAATGAGGAAAAAAAAAGAACTTAAATGATTTTAGCAAATGGCTGCAATATAACAGAGTGAAAATTTTAAGGGGTTCTGAATACTTTCCGTACCCACTGTATATATGTGTGTGTGTGTGTGTGTGTGTGTGTTGTAGCCATTTAAGAAAGTGTATTTTTATTTTATATTATTCATGCTTAAATATTATTTGTTTAGTTAAATTTGTTAATTAAGAAAGAAAACTGTAAGCGTCATAAGGGCGTGGTAAATCGGACGGCAGTACGCCGGAAGGAAGGAAGTGGGTCAGGCATAATTTTTTGACCACTTCATACGTTTTTGTTTGTAGAATCCCTTTTTTGGAATGAGTTTCTTTTAGAATAATTTGTATCTTAATTTTAATGTTTTTTGTTGGTCAATATAAATACATAATTTTACAAATAGACAAGAAGAAGGAATAAACGTTTCGTAGAATGAAGTGCGTTAAAGACAAAGCCCGCTATCATGCTTCCGTGGCCAAAACAATATATATAATAAAATATTTATCATATATATTTTATTATGTATATTATTTCTGTTTAGCTTAAGTCTATATTTATTTAAGTTTTACTTTGAGTAATTTTAGTACTTCAACTTCTACAATTTTATTTCAGTTATTTCAACAGTTTGTTGTTTTTCATCTAATATTTAAATTTATATTTATTTAACTTTTCATATTTTTACGTAACAATACTTAATACTGATTGCAACATTATTTTTATGACAGTTTAACCACATTTCCTTTCGTTTTATAATACAAAAATTTGCATCAATGTCAGTAATGTAATGTGAAATATAATTCTATATTTTAACTGTATAGTTTATATAATATTTGTTGTACTGACTTTGATGATTTAAATAAAATTTAGTATATCAACTTTTTATAAATACAATAAAAATGGCCGAATAATGAATGTCTTTGTAATTACAAATACAGTATTCATTAAATGTTCATTAAATTATTATTAATTATTAAAATGTTAATTATTATGTTTAAATAATATAAAATGTGTGAGTGTGTGAGTGTGAGTGTGTGAGCGCGTGTGTGTGTGTGTCTGTGTCTGTGTCTGAGTGTGAGTGTGCGTGTGTGTCTGTGTGCGTGTGTTGAATTAAGTTATTTTTATAATTTCACTTTTCATTCAAAAATTTTTTGTTTTAATGTTTTAATAATTTTATGTGCTTTGATAATTGTCATTGTTTTTTAATATTTCTATTTAACTTTTTACACATATATAAATATATGCATGGAACCACATATATATATATATATATACATACAGTATGTGTGTGTGTGTGTGTGTGTGTGTGTGTGTGTGTGTGTGTGTGTCTTGTGTGCTGCTCTGGTGGCGGCAGCTGTTCCCACAGGCACACGCTGATGATGTAATCAGTATGACATCACGTGGTGGGTCAGCTTTCAGCACTGATTATCCTCATCCTCATCCGTATGCATGTGCGCTGACCTGACAGGCTGCATATCATAACCTTTCTAGACTAATCCATCGCCAGGCTGCGTTTGTCTCCTGTGTAACTGAAACGCTGAATTTCAAACAGTGAAATTGTGAATATGCATATGTGAAACTTGTGTTAATGTGCTTATGGGGTTTTCTCCCTCAGGAAGGGCACATGTGCTCACATGCATGCGATAAGATGAGGAGTCATCGGGCTTATTAATCGCAGAGAGAGGAAAGCTAAGCTCTGTCGGTTTGCACTCGTTTGATCATGTTTAGTCCAGAGCTCAGGAAAGGCCGTCGACTGTGAAAGAAAGAGTTCACCCCAAAATCAAAATTGTCATGATTTACTCAGCCACAAACCTGCATGAGTGACTTTCTTTTGTGGAACACAAAAAGAGGTATTTTGAGAAATGTGCTGGTTGCCATTTTCCATGCAATTACATCGATTAAAAGCTTTCAGGAGGCAAAAGCCATATGTCCATATGACTCTTATATATGATTTATATATACCTATATATGTTGGACACCCACCATCTGATGGTGACTCCAAATATGTAGTACAGATTTGAATGAAAATGGATTTCATGTCATTTTCTCATCACATTTTATTTTTGAAGCTAGTCCATTAGCATTTTAGAGGTAGTTCCTTTCTGGGCTTGCGAGCGCTAACATGCTGTGTCAAACAGAAGAAATACAAACACAATGCAGCGTTTCTGTTGTGCATGTGTTGTTTTTAAAATGTCAAAGGCAGATCAGCACTTTCTGTTTGAAACGGTGAAAGCTCACTTCTCCTGTGCGTCGGTTTGTCAGCAGTGGGCCGGAATTAACAGGAAAATTAATCTCTTGTGTGAAGCTGGTTTTATGTTGAAAGACTTTGACCTTCTGTGGTGTCCGGTTCCTCAGCAGAGACATGAAAAGTCGCTGACACACTACTCTGTGAGTTAAGGAAAAGAGCGAGAGCGAGAGAGAGAGATGGTGTTTGAGGAGGCGACTCTGTGCTCACTGAGGAGCTGAGAATGGAGATCTGCATCAGATACCGGCCGACTCCAGGTGTTTCCTCAGTTCTCTCAGGATCTGTTGTGTTTATGTCGGTCGAAATCTCTGCGCTCAAGCTCACACAGCCTGAACAAGAGCTCACAGTCACTCTGAAGATGTCAGAGCCGATATTACAGGATCTGATTCTAGTGGGTGTGTTGTGGTTTTCCTTTTTTCAGTGTGAAGAATAAAGGGCTTGCTGTGTTTTGGTTTTCCCATCTGTGGGGGACACAGCAGGTGTAGTTTTGTTCTCCCATCTGTGTCCCATTGGCTCTTACTGTGACCTCTGTCTTTCTGTGCGTTTGTCTCTTCGTCTCTCTCTCTCTCTCGCTCTCTCTCTCTCTTCAAAGTCTTGATAAAAAATGTATAATAAAATTTAAACAATTTTGTATTATTACTGTTAGCATATAAAGAACAACAATAATAATAGTCATAATGAAAAAATTACAAAATATGTTCTAATAATATCACTAATAATAATAATAAATAAAAATTGTACAATTAAAGTTTTTTTTGTTTTATCATCAACAACAACAGTAATAATGAAAAAATTACACACAATATTTTATTAATATAATAATATTAATATATTGAAATAATAATACTGATGATGATGATGATGACGATGATGATGAATATAACGATAAATACATTTAATAAAAAATATTTTGTACTAATATCGTTAACACTAAAAATTATCGTCATAATAGTGATAATAATAATGAAAATAAATGTAGTAATAATGGTTACAAATTAAACAATAAATATATTTTGTATTCCTATTAACATTAAAAAACAAACAAACTAACAAATAAATAAGTGCACAATACAGTTATTTTAATTAATAATAATAATAATAATAATAATGGATATAAATGGTACAATAAATATATTTTATTTTCATATTAAAATAATATTAAAACAAATAAATAAATGCACAATACAGTTATTTCATTTATGATAATAATAATAATAATAATTATTATTATTATTATTATTATTATTATTATTTCTTTGTCTTTCTCTTTTGCCTTCTCTATTTTTTTTTTCAAGGTCCATTATGTATATTTACCATATAGATGCAATGGTGTGTGCACACACACACGCGCACTGATCTCTGAGCACTGCTCTGAGAGGACATTCACATTCATCCAATCAAATGCTATAAAATCAGTCCTCTAGTGTGTACCATCAGAGCTCAAGTCAAAGTGTTTATCTGGTGTGTAATTCCATATTTACACACATAAGATTTCACTTAATTCAGTTGGCAAACAAAGCAAATATAAGAGCGCCCTCTAGTGCTCAGGGTTTGACCGCTGTGGCTTACAGTACGTCAGTCATTGTGGAGTTGGATGCTTTGTTATAGTCATGCTGAATATTCAATACAATGTGCCATTTTGTTTAACTCACTAATTTAAACATAATATTTCAGTCTGCATTAGCTGTCAAGTAATCTGGGGTTTTAAATGCCCCATGCAAATACCAAGAGTGCTAGTTAACCAAAGGCAGATATAGTGCAAACAAACTACCATCCAAAAGTTTGGTGTCAGTATGATTAAAAAAAAAATACTTTTATTCAGCAAGGACACAATAAATTGATCAAAAAATGGCAGTAAAGACATTTATAATGTTACAAAAGGTTTCTATTTCAAATAAATGCTGTTCTTTTAACCTTTGTCAACAAATATTCCTGAAAAACTGTATAATGGTTTCTGTAGATAATATTAAGCAGCACAACTGTTTTCAACACTGATAATAATCAGAAATGTTTATTGAGCAGCAAATCAGCATATTAGAATGATTTCTGAAGAAGCATGTGACACTGAAGACTGAAAATTTAGCTTTGATTACAGGAATACATTACAGTTTACAATATATTACAATATTTCACAATATTACTGTTTTTACTGTATTTTTGAACAATTAAATGCAGCCATAAAGGCTTCTTTCAGAAACATTAAGAAATCGTACCCACCCCAAGCTTTTGAGCAGTAGTGTGCACATTTAGAGACTTAAGTCACACTTAATGTATGAATATCATTGAATTAGATAAAATAAGTGTCATATTTTTCCAAGCAAAAACATTTAACAAAAGTCTGTTGGCTTAAAAATAGTAATGCATACAGTGTTCAAAATGAGAGCGTATTCTAACACTGATTAGTAGATCCTGAGGATGTTGAGTGTGTTTGAAGCGTGTGGTCAAGCTTGCATGTTCTCTTCTGCTCTATGTCTATCTCCATAAAATCGTTGGTTGAATAAGGGTGTCAGTGTTTTGGGTAATTTCATAAATTCAGTCTCCAAAGTTATGAATTTCCCACAATTCTGCTCTGTTTTTTTATTCATTCTTCAAAAAGCCGGCTTTATTGCAAAGCTATGTCAAAGAGTCACATAGCTTTGCGACCCACTGGAGTCTTCAGCAAATGCTACAACTTCCTCAGTTCCTTCCTCGATCTTTTAAGCACAGGTCCTGAAGTAATCAGCCCTTTCTGTCCATCAACATCTCCTTCTCCTCTCTTCTTCCTTCTCTCTGCAGAACAATGACAACGAGACGCCGCTGCACTGTGCGGCTCAGTACGGACACACTCAGGTGGTGCAGCTGCTGCTGGAGGAGCTGACCGACCCCACCATGCGCAACAACAAGTTTGAGACGCCGCTCGACCTGGCTGCGCTCTACGGCCGGCTGGAGGTGGTCAAACTTCTGCTCAGCGCTCATCCCAACCTGCTCAGCTCCAACACCAAGAAACACACCCCTCTCCACCTGGCCTCCCGCAACGGACACCTGGCCGTGGTGGAGGTGCTGCTGGCCTCCGGCGTGGATCTCAACTACCAGGTGAGGACGGGCAGACTTGAGATTTGAGCTGAATTTTCTCTCTCATATTCTGACCTAAGCAGAATTGGAGCAACAGACAGTAAATTCTGTTTTTGTGCTAACGATTCACATTCAACATTTCCTGTGTGTAAGGACTACTTGATTTTCCTAATTCTAAGACGACAAGTTTTTTTTTTTTTTTTTTACATAAAATTTGCATAATCTGCAGTTTCCTTTTAAGATGATAATATTCAGTGGTTACTGTGCAGTATGCTAGTACTGCCGTCTTGGGTTCAAGTTTCTGTCATGTTATGCTGGTTAGCTCTGCCCACAGCAAAATGTCATTGTTAAAAAGTCTGCTCCACATGTGTAAAACATCAAATGTGTTCTGATTGGATGTGACTGTTGCACTGCACTGCGTTTTCATTTGTGAGAACAAAACAAAAAAGAACTTGATAATTATGTGAATTACTTTCTATATTGACTTCCTTCATGTACTTTGGGTATTCATTATAATGCCAGTTTTGTTTTTTGGCCACATCCTACGTCTTTTTTTTTTTTTTCACTCAGCAAAAAAATTGTCATTTTTTTAATGTTTTGAACTGGGTCTCTTCTGCTAACCAAGGCTGCATTTATTTGATTAAAAATGCAGTAAAAACAGTAATATTGTGAAATAATATTACAATTCAAAGTAGCTGTTTTCTATTGTAATATATAGTAAAATGTAATTTATCCCTGTAACACAAAGCTGAATTTTCAGCATCATTACTCCAGTCTTAAGTGTCACATGATCCTTCAGAAATCATTCTAGTATTCTGATTTGCTGCTCAAATTATTATTAGAATGATAAAAACAGTTGTGCTGCTTCAGAATTTTGTGGAAACCGTGATACTTTTTTTTTTTTTCAGGATTCTTTGATGAATATAAGGTTCAAAAGAACAGCATTTATTTGAAATAGAAATATTTTGTTACATTATAAACGTCTTGGTAACATTTTAGAATAGGTGAACACTTATTCATTATTAACTCTGACTTTTCCCTCAATAAATTCCTAATTTGCTGCTTATTAATAGTTAATAAGAACAGCATTTATTTGAAATAGAAATATTTTGTTACATTATAAACGTCTTGGTAACATTTTAGAATAGTGGAACACTTATTCATTATTAACTCTGACTACAAAGCTTCGTAACTTTACAGTTGAACCACTGATGTCACACGGACTACTTTGTCGATCATCTTGGTACTTTTCTGGACCT
>NW_015537979.1:129936-130405 GCF_001515605.1 Sinocyclocheilus anshuiensis | reverse complement strand
CCTGTGATGCAAAGCTGAATTGTCAGCATCATTACTCCAGTCTTCAGTGTCACATGATCCTTCAGAAATCAATCTACTGTAATATGCTGATTTGCTGCTCAAGAAACATTTCTTATTTTTATCAATGTTGAAACAGTTGCTTCATATTTTGGTGTAAACAAGGATACATTGTTTTTCCAGGATACTTTGATGAATATAAGGTTCAAAAGAACAGCATTTATTTGAAATAGAAATATTTTGTTACATTATAAACGTCTTGGTAACATTTTAGAATAGGTGAACACTTATTCATTATTAACTCTGACTTTTCCCTCAATAAATTCCTAATTTGCTGCTTATTAATAGTTAATAAGGTAGTTAAGTTTAGGTGTTGGGTAGGATTAGGGATGTAGAATAAGGCATTAAAGGGTTAGTTCACCCAAAAATGAAAATTCTGTCATTAATTACTCACCCTCGTGTTGTTCGAAAC
>NW_015537979.1:119802-129809 GCF_001515605.1 Sinocyclocheilus anshuiensis | reverse complement strand
AAGCCAGTTGTGTGAAGATTTGTTTTTGAAATCTGAATATTGAATGTAGTACAATTTCCTCCACTAGATGGAGACTTTGAATAGTGATTTCTTTGAAAAATCTTTCTTTCCAAAAAAAAAGACATTTTCAGCATGTTTGATAGTAAATGTGTTGAATGTGTCTTACAGAAAGAGCGCCATCCTCCGCAGAGTCAGCCTGCACAGGAAGAGGATCTCAGCTCTGAGGTAAAATCTCTGTTCGGAGATCCATTGTTTGGTTCACATCATATGTTACTAAAATCAAATTAAGTCTGGAATCCTTAATAAATACCTCTGGAAGAACAGGCCAGTGTTTCCATTTGGCAGATGTGATTTACCCTGCTGTTAACAGTATCTGCCTCCTTTATCGTCTGATATTTAATTAAAAATATGTTTCTCTACAAATCTCTTCAGATATGAACCAGGAATGCTCACCTTTGTTTAACTGCATTCAAAATAATTCATTTTATTTTCCCTTGCAAAAATGTGCAGGGAAGGTATCATGGTGGTAATAGCATGGTAACAGTACATGGTACCTCACGTTACTATAATGAATGTTTAAAAAGTAGTATTGGCATGAACCTTTTTTGTCTATATTTAATTTCTACATGACACAAGTCTTGTGAGTACGTAATGAACAGACATATTCATTTGCAGCAGTGCACATGGTGGAGAGCAGAACAATGAATATTGCGGCGAGAGGCTGTTGAATCTGTCTTTCCACTCGCTGACTGCTGTTTCCGCACGTCTACCCAGATCAAACAGCCTCCTCATGAATATTAATGCTGTGGATCTCTGCAACACACAGCAAACCTTCTGTCTGAAAGACTCGGGAGCCCATGACCAATACACTGCGGCTGGATTCAGAGGTTCACAACTTCTGAACACTTGGTTTTAATGAACCACTCTGAGCTGAAGTAGTAGGCCAGACGTTTTTAGAAAGCTTTTTTTGATACATTCGTGCAGTGTCAGCAAAACAATCACTCATTGGACTGTGTCATATAAATGTCAGCCATTCAAAGTTAATACTGTTATCCACTGTTATTAAAACGGTCATCATATTCATAGTACCTCTGCTCGTAAAGTGGTACGGACTGTGAAATAAGCGACTGGTTTTTATATCAGCGCTTTCTCCATCACTGAGTCTCTCTCTCTCTCTCTCTCTGTAGGCGGTTTACACCAACTCATTAGAGGCGGCGCTGTGGGGAATGTGTGGAGTATTTATGAGGGTGAATATGGGCAGGTAGCAGCACACACACACACACACACACACACACACACGAGAGAGAGAGAGAGAATCTCAGAGATGCAGAATATGGATATAAAATGAATAATAATTGTTCATTATCTGTATAAATTCTCCATTATAAAATGTTTTGATTGAAATGTAACAAAAATACATGTTAAATATGTTAAAATATAAGGTTGGTCAAGTGTTATTTGCTTTTCATAAAATGATAGATCTAAATTTTAGATGCAATTAACCGCTGGATTTTTAGGAATTTATTTTGATACGCCAAACAGTCAGTTAAGTGATATTGAGAGATGTTATTAGTTTTATTTAAGGTAGTGCAGTTAGGGTGTGTTTACAGTTGGAGTTCAGTTCTCTTGGTCCAGACCCAAAAAGAAAATGGCATGTAGTCCTGGTTCACTCAGCATTCACACTTTGATTTTAACACTGAACCCAAAGACACAAAAGCCATAAGGATACAATCATAACCTGACTGGACAGCTTTTATGATGCATATTTTGCAACTTAACTGAACATCCAAGATAATGCTGTGTGCTGGAATGAATACACTCGTTGTATGTGCGTACATATAGTGTTATTTAAACCGGCTGATGACTCATGAAGAGCTTATAAAATGTGTAAAGGAGTCGAAACGGCAGCAAGAATTCCTGAAGATCTCTTGCAAGGGAGCGCAGGTTCCAATGCCTGTACTGAACTGTAATGGGCAAAATAGCTCCTATGACGAGAAGAGAAAGTTTTTGGTTTGTTTTTTATGTGTTTGATCCAAGTTAGTTGTGTTATTATTTTAGTCGAACTGCACCAGAGTTCACTGACAATGATGGCATCTTTTTCAGATGAACTCTGGTGCAGTTGTTTGACTCTGGTCCACTTGTTTGATGCGCACCAGTGTTCGGATGGCAGCGTTCACACTTACTCCGAAGTGTTACCAGAGTTCATTTCAATTGAACCAAACCTGCCAAGTGTGAACACACCCTAAAAGTCTGATTTATTTGATAATTATTTTGTTTAGAAAAGCATTCTGTCATGCAGTACTACCTTTAATATTTCTGCAGTGTATGATACGTATACTCTGCGCAGTATGCAAACCTTCTCGATGCACAAAATGTGATGAGTCTGAAGTGATATTCAATTATTTAGAATACTTAAATTTTTCTTGACTCGTTATTTGATCCGATTGCTAAAAGTTAAGACCGTTTTACACAAAATTGCATAGAAAATTTAAAAAAGCTGTATTTTCTGTAAGACTGTTAGACAGCATTCACTGAATCAAACATGCAATGTAGTAAGGTAATGTGGGAAATTAGCGACATTATGAAATTGCAACATGCAAAAAGCCTGCATGTCCTTGTAGAATTCGTAATTGCGATTTACAACATCTAGTAATTATGACAGAGCATGAATGCAAAACTACTTTTTGAAATGTTTTATCAGTGCATACTGCATTCTATCATGTGGCCATTTGTATAATCTGCGATTGAGTCGTGGTTCTCACACAGATGCCTGATGGCTGATGCTCGTGGTATCCGTATGCCAGATGTTGTAATGCGTATGTGTGTGTTTCGACAGGAGAAATGGAGCAGCAGGTCAGTGAGCTCATATCCGGTTTGGCTTCGACCCCTGTGGAAGAGAGTCCGTATGAAGCTCTGTTTGAGGCGTCCTCGTGCGTCTCACTGGACAGTCTGGCCAGCAGAAAGTCATCGGAGAGAGACTCTGGACGACCGGACAGCGAAGCCGGGAGGGTGAGTGTGCGAGATATACTTCTGTCTTAAAACCTTTGTTGGCTGAAAACAACCAATTACAAGGAACAAGTATTTCATTTTTAGCTCTTTTCTAATAAACACACATTCTGTATTAATGAAAAGCTAATATATTTCTTGGCAACTGTAAATATACAGTTATGAATTATATTGCTTGGCAGAAATAATGAATCTATTATAAAGTTATTAATAATGCATTTAAACTATATATATATATATATACACACAAAAATAAAGTTGACGTACTAAGGGTAATATAATATAAAAATAAACTAATTTATATATACAATAATAATAATACGTAAATAATACTAATATACCACTAGTTAAATCCTAAAAGTGAAGGAAATCTGTATGTCATAAATTTTGGTCACTTTATTTTAAAGTCCAACTCTATTATCAAACCATTAACTATGACTTTTACCTCAGTAAACTCTTAATTTGCTGCTTATTAATAGTTAGTAAGGTAGTTGTTAATTTTAGATATTGGGTAGGATTAGGGATGTAGAATATGGTCATGTAGAATATGTGCTTTGTAAGTACTAATAACCAGCCAATATGTTAATAATACGCATACTAATAAGCAACTAGTTAATAGTGAGAATTCATCCCTGTACTAAAGTGTTACTTACGGTAAATTTTACAAGATGTGCCCTTAATTTGCTGTATTTTATATGTTTTGTTTGTTACTGATGTATCTTTCTATTGAATAACTCGATGTCTTTATCTCCAGATGTGGAGGTCTCTGCCAAGTCTTCCAACAGTGTCCTACCTCAGGTGAGAATATTACTGCTTATTAGGCTTGAGCTTTGTCCCAAAACCTCACTGCCTACTAATGTACCTACATAGGCTACCTAACTGCTATGACACCTCACAAGTGATTTATAACACTTTAGGCAGCAGCACATATTGCTTCACACAAGACTCGAGATTCACAATACATTCCGGTAGAGTTTGATATTAGCATGTTGCTAAGCTTATTAGCTTTTTACTCAAACAAAACATAAAATACACAGCACACACAAGTATTTGAATGAAACATGCTTATTTATGATCAACATTTCTCTTGTTTGCCATCTTGTATGTCTTGTTTCTGATTAGCTTGGCATGGTGCATTTTTGGATTGACACCTTTGCAAAAGATACATGTTATGCTGCCTTTGGTTAAAACAGTATATTAGGAGGCAGCATAATTTGGGATTCCATGATGCTTTAAAATGCTGAATGCATAGGAAGCTCTAAGGTTTTGGAACAAAGCTTTGTTGTTCATTACATTTTCCATCACTTTTTTTGCAGTCTCACATCTGTCAAGCTGTCCGAACACTGTCTGGTGTGCAGTAGACAGTTAATTATCTTCTGTATGCGGCATCTGTGTGTGTGTGTGTGTGTGTGTGTGTGTGTGTTGTAAACACTCCCTACAGCGGCTCTAAACTGTGCGTGTGTGTGTACGTGTGTGTGTTTGTATCTTTGTGTGTGTGTGTACCTGTGTGTGTGTGTGTGTGTACCTGTGTGTGTACCTGTGTGTGTGTGTGTGATACAGACTCAGTTTTTGTGTGTGATTGTGCATCTGACAAAACCTAGACATTCCTTAATGTGTGGATATTGGTGTTATTTTTTGCAGCGAAAGAGCACTGCACACATTGACCTGCGACCTTCAGGGTCCAACACAAACACTCTGCAGCCGCCTGCACCTCATTTTAGCACAGGACAGACGTCTGGAGGTGAGTGTGTGCTTGTGTGAATGCTCAAGGAGCTCACTTGCTAATGACACTGTAAACACTAAGACTTATACTTTACGGTGTTATTGCTATTGCCATGGCTGAATAACAATAACTTAGTTGAGTGACAAATACTTTTTAGACTCAGATATGTGTCAAACTATTTAAGACTACCTCTTCTCTACTCTGTAAGTTGCTTGCTATCTGTTTAAGACTTGTAATTTTGGACTGTCTTTAAAGGAATAGTTCCTTTTAAATATTATTTGCTCACCCTCTCGTCATTTATAAGGAGCCCCTAAAGGGACATGGAGGAAAATTGTGTTTCAATGCTTTTGCATTGTCTAACAAAACCTTTGAGTTCCCCCAAGAAACTTAGCATTTACACGAGAAACTTCGTTCACTCGTTAAACTTTTGCATTCCCCAATAAACTTTTGTTTTTGTACATTAAACTTTTATGTTTGCACACTAAACTTTGATGTTTGCTCTCTAAATTACATAGTTCGCCATAGTTTTGTTTAATTGTTAAACTTTTAAGTTCACTTGTTAAACGTTTGCATTCCACCAATAAACTTTTGCATTTACTGGCTAAACATTCGTTTTTGTTTGTTAAACTTTTGTTTGCTCACTAAACATTTGTTTGCTAAATTTTGCTTGTTAAACTTTTGCATTCCTCCAATAATTTTTTACATGTGCTGGCTAAACATTCGTTTTTGTTTGTTAAACTTTTTTTTGCTTACTAAACGTTTGCATTTGATCATTAAACTTTTGTTTGCTTGCTGAACTTTTGCGGTTGCTGTCTCAACTTTTGTGTTTAGTCACTAAACTTTAGTTTTTGTTCATTAATCTTTCATTTTTGCTTGCTAAACTTTTGTTTTTGCTCACTAAACCTGCATTACTCTAATAGACTTTTACGTTTGCTTGCTAAACTTTGCATTTGCTCACTTAACTTTTCGCATTTCGTTAAACTTTTGTGTCCTCTTGTAAAACTGTTGTGTTCCTCGAGAAACTTTTTGATGAAATGAATGAGAAGAGGAAAAATATATATATTTCAATATATTTCAATGCTTTTGTGAGCGAATACAAAAGCATTGAAATATAACTTTTCCTCCCATCTCATATTTTTTCATCGCTATATTCCTTTAAGGGCTCCATATTATCTAAACCTCTATGCTGTTAGAGGTTTGCTGTTTTTTTTTTTTTTTTGAAACACAAAAGCTGAAATTTTAAAGAATGTTCACGCTGCTCCTTTCCATGCAAGTTCCAAAAATTAAACTCCAAAAAACACAACTGAAGTACCACAAAAGTTGCCCAAATGTTCATTTTTGGGTGAGCTATTTCAACATATCTGCAATTGTCAACAATTTTGGAGCGAGAATATTGGTAGGATGATAATGCAAAAGTGGACACATTTGTTATGTCCCAGTGCATTTGTCCCGATTTGTCTCTGTGTCCTTCTCTGATCGTCCTAAAGTCATCGCTCAGAAATCCTTGCCTAACTTAGCACAATGTTTACTCAGTGTAACACGACTCTAGTTAGCATTACCAAGAGAATGCCATTCTGACTCGGTTGCTTGCTACTTTAAAGGTGAATTCTATGAAGAAATGGTAAGAATAGACATGTACAACCATTATATTGTAGAATGGTATTAAATTATTGTTTTATCATGGTTGCATTTTCATGATAGTGTTGAGTGTGATCAGCATCAGTGGAATTTCTATTAAAGCCCCACACTCTCCTCGTGTTTCAAAACAAACAGCAGAACGTCTCTCCTCATCTCCTTGCCCTTCTCGTCCCTCGCCAAGCTTCATAGACCTCAGCTGCCACCTCCACAACCGTACTGCACTCAGCACCTGTCAGTTACGCTGCAGGAAATCGGCCTGTGGACACACACTAGCACACACCCAAATAACAGGGCGTGAGCTCGTCATATTTCTCATGTCAGGGTCTCAATGCGTGATGTACTGAAAACTTGAAGGAGGGTCTGACCTTATTGCTCTGGAGATGAAAGCTTCACCCTAAGTGCAAAATCATGTTGTGTGTTGTAGACGTCCCTTTCCTCTTTTAATAAATGCTTCTCACTGTTGGCACACGCTTAGCGCTTAGCCGAGGAGATCGCAACAGCTGAACGATGAAGCCAGCCCTGTTACCCAGAACATTCTGAGGAGTGACATTACTTCAGTTCATCAGATGTCAGCACTGCTCAAGTGTGCTTGGCTGTGTTTGAAAAGGAAAAACTAGCATACAGCCTGCTCAGTACAACACTGTACGCACTGTGAAATAGTGGACATTCCTAATAATATTAGCTATTGATGTCACATGACTTCATCAAGGTATTATAGGTGCACTTCCGATGTAAAGGCTCATCTAGATTTTTCAAGACAGATTGCCAAAATGCCAGACACAGTCAAGAGCCTGCTGGAAAAAAAAAAAAAAACACTTGCAGAAGCTGGTTTAGACTGGCTTAGCTGTGGATACATGGAAAGTAGCAGGAAAATGTTATAGATACACTTATTTCATTAAATACTAAACATCATTGAAAAAACTGCATTCCGGTTGAAAAAAATTGCTCAAACAAGCCTAAGATCTTGACTGGTTTAAAATGTTTTTCCAGCCTGATTACTTGAAAAGTACCTAAAACCCCTCTAAAACCAGCCAACAGACCAGTGTCTGACCAAGATAGGAGATCAGCAAAGACCAGCAAACCCGGTTTAGTCTGGTTAATTTTATTATTATTGGGTCATTAAAACAGTGTATTTTACATATTGTGCTATGTATTTGTAAGAATGTTACAGTATTGCATGGTTGGCTTAGTAACATGCTACATTGAAACTGTCTTCAAATCGACTAAGTGTTGTAGCCTTGTGTGCTATTTGTGGCATGTACAAGTGACCATTAAGGATCATGACTCCTATTTAAAGGATTTCAAATCAATTTAGTTAGCTTCCTAAAGGTTTGGTCACATTTACCAGTGCTTGGAGACATTTTGCAAAAAAAATTCTCAGTTGATTCAATAGTAATCTGTACGTTTGTTTCACATAAGGGCAAAACATTTCCTATGTTAAAATTTAGTCTTGTGAATTCACCATGATGAAAGTGAACTTCTTTGAGAGTGTCAGCAGTGCTTCATACATCACTACACTATTGACAATATACAATGGACCTTTTTGTATACAATTTTCGACTGCACATTACGACATAGACTGTGAGGTACTGTTCTTGGAACATGCTCATATTGCTTTTATTTAATTGAACATTGGATGATTTAACCAGTGCATGCTTGTAGTTACTGGAAACGGACATGTTGTTTGAGTAAATACCTGACTTTCTCTTGAAGAAATGCTGTCAATGTGTAGTGTCAACGCTAAAGCCCTGGGTTTGGATGGAGACCAGCACTGACTTCATCTTCTCCAGAGGGTCTTGTTGATTTAAAATGACGTCACAGGTTGTGCTTCGGGTCACAAATGCAAACACAGACTCAAGTCCCGAGCTGCCTGTGTGTGCGTTTTTAGGTGTGTCACTTACATGGGGAAAGTGATTGGACTCATGGTTCTGGCCTCGTGTGTCTGATCCTCCAGCACACACGTCAATGCCTCACGGAGTGGGCGGTTCATTCAGTCCCAGTGCTTCGGAAAGCTTGAGATATGAAGTTCTCAGGAGAGAGTTGCCGAATTATAGTTTATCGTAAACCAAATATTAGAGCTGACTTGAGTTCATTTGAACAGAAACTCACATTGACACAAAGAAACTCACAAGGTTCCACTGTTCTGATTTGCTTTGGACTTCAAAGGGCGACCCACAGTTTAGTCTTGGTCGTATTTTTGTTCTCTTTGCGTAGTTTTGCGCACAGTTTTAACTGTGTTGCCACCTTGAGGTTTTCTACCACCTCTATAACGCTAGATTCATGTTCAGCTATGTACAGTGTATCCAAGTGTGTGCAGTGTGTTTGTGTACTTGCATACAGATTGTTTCAGGCCTTAGGTTCTGACATGGCTGACTTGGTTTTCTTGTCACCAAACACCACACGCAACACCAGGATATCTCTGGTATGGTGGCCGTTTGCCCAGCCGCCTGGCTCGTATCAGGGACGTGGGGTTGGATTTATCTTTTGGCCTGTGTGTGTGTGTGTTTGCCAGAGGAGACATTTCAGGCAAGTGCAGTGCATTTACAGAAGAGAACAGATGCAGACGAGTGTTTTTCACTTGTCGCACTTGCGAATATAGAATCTACATTCTCGCCAGAAACCGTCTATGCAAGAGCACACATGTGAAACAGACGTGAATGTGGGCCAACAAATTGCAATTGCACAGTTCTACAGTACATACTTGCGTTTCTGTAGCGATAGTAAACCCCAGTCCTAAAGGGGGCGATAGAGTTTCCTAAATGTCTGTCTAGCTGCGAAACCGCATACTGTCTGAATAGCTACTACATTTGATGAAGAACTTTGCACCTTTAAAAAGCATGTTCTATGTAGTATGATTACGGGTAGTGTGAATGAAATTCGGAAATACTACATCCACCATGTTGTCATTGTCACGTGGCCATCGCTTGTGTCGTTTTACTGCCTTAATGTAAAGTCCACTCCCGTAAGTAAAGTGTCCATCAAATGCACACTTCAAAATGTACCTTTAGGGTAGCAGCAGCTTGTGTCTGACGCAGTACCCTCAAAGTAGGGCTGGGTGGTATGACCAAAAATTTATATCACGGTATTTTTCTAAATTATACCGGTTTCACGGTACAAGACAGTATTTTTTTTTCCATGCATGACCGGGTGTTAACCATATTTTCTACTGATTGCGAGAGGAAATACTGCAGTATATTGACTTAGAATGCCCTATTTTACTGTCATGATGAGTGAATATTGTCAAAAAATACCACACTAAATAGTGACTAAACACGACCCCTTTTAATACGTTAACCAGGAGTCACTCTCATTTATAATCGGGGCATCGTCTGATAAAATCAACATTCATCTACACTAAAGATGCCAAACCCCTATGCGGTTGTTTTGGCTATATTACTTCTTTGTCTCATGCAGCGCACTGCCTGCGTCTGAGTGACTAAAAAACAACAACAAACAAAAAAGTGCATGTGATATTAACAGACGAACTACGCTCATATTTATAATTCCAAACAATCAGTAAGCGACAGGTGCTAGGAAACGCTGTTTTGTACTCATTTATTGACGAGTCGGCTGCGGTGCGGCCAACTGAATGCGCTGCTTCTCTGCCGCTCACTGCACAGAACAGACGCCGAGAGAGGCG
>NW_015537979.1:98214-119792 GCF_001515605.1 Sinocyclocheilus anshuiensis | reverse complement strand
AGGACCTCGGTGTTCGGCGAAATATGGTAGGTCATTTGCGGGGGAATTTTTACTTTACAAATTACAGACATGGCCGATTCGCACGGGATTAAGATTACAGACAACCTCCGCAATTATTACAAATGATTGGAGGTCACCCCGTAATACTAATCCCCTGTGAATAGGGTTTTAGTAACACATACAGCTGTTCCCTCACCACAGTGCAACACCCCTTTCAAACAGTGTCGCGTTCCGAACGTTGATTAAGTGACATATACCGGTATTGCGGTATTTTCAAAATTCTTATCGTAACAAAAATAAAAACCGGTATTTGGTATGAACCGGTATACCGCCCAGCACTACCTCAAAGTGACCTTCTTTACCCCTAAAAGGTTCGTTATAATACCTTAATGATACATAGTACAACTCTAAGGTGCTAGAGTGCACCCTTTACGGTTAAAGATTGTACAAAGTTGTCACTTTGAGGGTACTGCCCCAGTGGCAAGCTGTTGTACCCCTGAAGGTCCATTTTTTTTCTGACAGTGTTTATATACTATGAGTTTGGACATACTGCTCTTTTCACATTCTGTTTTTCACCTGCTATAGATAAGGGAAGTAAGAATATTCGGATCAAAGGTTGATGTTATTTTTCAGGAAAGTATCTAAAAAAATAACTTTTTAACTTGTTCAGCAAAATTCTGTATAAACTTTTGCTCCGGCATGACAGTAGTTGACCTAAAGAGAAAAGTGAGC
Organism: Sinocyclocheilus anshuiensis; assembly: GCF_001515605.1. NCBI lineage: Eukaryota > Metazoa > Chordata > Actinopteri > Cypriniformes > Cyprinidae > Sinocyclocheilus > Sinocyclocheilus anshuiensis. The sequence goes on along the minus strand of NW_015537979.1, from coordinate 119,060 downwards.
GAAGATGGCAATTTTCGCTAATGTGCACTATAGCGCCCCCTGTGGCGACACCAAGAATGCAACTCCCTTTGAAATCAAGCTTGCATAGAAGTATTGATGTACTTGCCTATAGTATGTTTCAGGCCAGAGAGAGGGTGTAAGAAGAGATCTGTAAGTGTGCTGTTCTGGGAGAAGGATTTTGTAATCACAAAGCAGGGATTTAATTTTTAAGAACCCCACACATAACGGTGTGGCAAAGTGGTGTTTGTGTGAGCAAGAGAGTGAGTGTGTTTCTTTCACAGTCGTCTCTGTGGTATCCTGTTTCAAGCTTGCCACTCATAATGAAGGGAATCCTTAGTGAGGCATAACTTCTCTGGAAGCAAGCCTTATAAAGCTGTCTGCTTGTTAGCAGTGCAACAGAGAGAGAGAGACAGGGAATAGAACAAGCAAGTCACAAACAGATCTCTATGGAGAAAAGTCAGCTGCTCATAGCCTGCGTTTGGAATTTTCTAACACGGGCACTTTGGAATTTGGTGAGCCCAACTTTCTTTCTTTCTGCATTTCTTTCTGAATTTCTTTCTTTCTTTATGCAGTTGTTTCATTCTGCATTTCTTTCCCCCCCCTTTCCAGTCAGAAAACAAAAACAGATCTGTTTCAGGCACTGGACAGTAGTGGAGTGGGCGGTTTTATGTTATCTGGTCTAGATACGGCTCCACAGTCCGCCTGTAACTCTCTCACTCTCTCTTCTGTTCTCTTGACAGAGAGCTCCTCGCACGGTCAGGATATAAGCGCTGCCGTTCCTGAGCAGTTCACTGGTCTGCTTCACGGTTCCTCGCCGGTGGTCGACTGTCGGGAGGAAGCATTCACACTGCCGTCCTCTGGAGTGAAGTCCGGCGAGGCTTCCAGCACTTCGACATCTGCGAGCTCCGTCCCCCTTCCCCATCCCAAATCGACAGTCACCATGGAAACCATTCTCCAGGACACTGACCCCAAAGCTATCTACGCCACGGTCCACAAAGAGCCACGGGGTTCGCCAAAACACAACTTACCGGCGCGCGATTCTCCGGTGACGAGAAGGATGCCTCCGCCGGGTGATCTCAAGCTAGCGCGTAGCCTTTCGAAGTCCGACTCCGACCTGCTGGTGTCCCCACCCGGTGAGGAAGAGACGGGGTTGGGCGGCCGAAGTGAGTCAGTGTCCAACTGTAGCACCACCAAGAGAAGACTGGAAAAATCACCTTCATTCACTTCAGAATGGGACGAGGTAAGAGCTCCCCCTTGTGGCCTGGATGTACCATCCTTCCTGCATTGTACACAACACACAAATGAATAGGAATAAATCGGAATTTCGAGCACTATAAATTTTGGCTGGAAATTCCATTGATGGCTGAAAGAGAAAATGAGCGGAAAATGCTAAACAATTGAATTGTGTCTTTTGTTATGTATTCTTTAGCACTTAGTTGTTATTTATAAAGATCATAGTTTTAGGAACATCTTTTTTTTATTTTGGGAAAATAGGTTGGTTGATGTTAGTATTGCATTTGAGGAATTTTTAGGTTCACAGCTGTTATTAAAATAATCAGTGCTTGAAAAATTATTTCAGCCTAGATTATAAAATATTATACAATATTCTAGAAGTTGTTTCAGTTTTAGATCACATTTAAAAATATGAAATGAGAAACAAATGACAGGTTTTTTTGGGGTGCATTACTGAAAGTAGATCTTTAATTTAACTGCAAGTGATCAAAACCGATGTAATTCACAGAATCTGTTAGTAAAATCACAGATAATTGTTAGTAGCTGGAGTCCATTGGGAAAATGTATGAGATACAGGGAATGAATGGTAAATGGTGACCTTTCAGTCTGTCATTTCTCATTTTGCAGTGATCATGCAAAAACGGCTTCATACAAGCATTCTCTTTTTCAGTTTAAGATCTGATAGTTTTTCTGGAATTTGAAAGAGGAGTTCTTTCCATGGACCAGAGAATTGTCCATTTCTGAGGGTGTTAAAGGAATGCTCTGGCTTCAGGACGTCTTTGTTTTTTACATTATTTCCAGTCTTTCAGCATTGTTGGGACAACGTTATGTTATTAACGCCTGTAAACCAGGCAAATTTCACACATTGTCCAAGCATGGATGCTTCCGAGAAAGGGGCTGTTGTAAATTCTTTGTTTACATGGAGCTGAGCAGGTAGTCTGCCAGACTATTGCCTTGAATCAGCAGAAGAACATAAACTTGTCTCCTTCCCGTTGTCTGCATATGTTCATAATGTCAGATGATGAAAAACGGCCAGAAACAGTCTAAACAAAAGCCATCTGCTATGTCTGTACCACTAGGTGCATGACAAGCCTCATATGCTTAGAACAGTAGTCCCACCACAAAAATGATAGTTTGGTTAATAGCACACTTTTTTTTTTTTTTTTTACAGAAGTATTAATGTAAGTGTTTTAATAAAATTATGAGCTTCACATTTCTGGCTTTAAGTAAACCTTCTAAGTTTTTAATCCTAATTGCAATTTATGTTGTTGATTAAACTTAACTCGGCATGGAACATTCCTTTAAAGATTACATGTGGTTATTTCTTTGAGAAGAATGTGAAAAGAAAGTCTGTAATCCAATCAGAATTAAGCTTCCTATATTACCTTAGCTCTGTCTTCAATCTGAAGATCTAGACATTGGATACAAACACGGAGGAACTCGTGCAGAGTTTCCATCACACTCGGTCTTACACTCTTACAGGCGAGACGGCCGCAGGTAATGAAGACCGTTGTCTAACACACTTAAGTACACAGAGGAATAGCCGAGAAGCATCAGAGGCTGTGTTTGTTTTTGTCTCGAGGCCTGTTAGATATGTTTGACTCTTTTCTAACACACAAAATAGACCTAACATGAAAAGTGGCTAGCTGAAACCCAATAAATGTCTGTATGTGGCATAATCTGTTGAAGTTATTCCATTAAATTGATATTCGATTGATATTGATAGGGTGAATTTCCATTTCATGCCAGCTTTTGGCACCTTCTTTCTCTAACCATTTGTTGAAAAGGAAACAAATAATTTCTAGTGTGTAACATAAATCTAGGGTAGAGTTGTTTTATACCTTTAAACTGTTTTTGGATTGGCAAAAACTGTGGGTTTATTAAAGATCAATGCTGTATCCAAGTGTTTCCCTTTTTCATGACCTTATCACCATGCGGATAACTTTACTCAGTGGGTCAGGAGACATGTCCTCTAACAATAACAGTTTAGTCTGGAAATAGTGTGTTGTAGCAACACCTGTGGTTTTTCTGCTTTCTGTTTGGAGACATTCGATGTGAAATGACGCGAGGTCAGGGAGCAGAGAAAGCTCACCTGCTGATAACATGTTTGTTTTCTTCATTTGTTGACCTGCTCTTTGTCTGTTGACTGTTTTTCCGATCATCTTCTCTTCTGCTCTCGTTCGGTCTCTCACGCTGTTCAGCATGTTTCTGTTGCTCATGAGCCAAACATTTGAGATTTGTGTGGAATTTTTCCAGTGTGAAGAGTTGCTATAAAACACACAGTCTCTTTTTCTTTCTTATTCTGTGTCCATGTTTGTTACTCTCTCCTGCCCTCTGCTGGAAAGATCTATATCTATCTATCTATCTATCTATCTATCTGTCTATCTGTCTGTCTGTCTATATCTATATGTATCTATCTATCTATCTATATCTATCTATCTATCTATCTATATGTCTGTCTGTCTGTCTGTCTGTCTATTTCTATATTTCTGTCTGTCTCTATCTATATCTATCTATCTATCTGTCTATCTGTCTATCTATCTGTCTGTCTGTCTGTCTGTCTGTCTATATGCCTGTCTGTCTGTCTATTTCTATATGTCTGTCTGTCTCTATCTATCTGTCTGTCTATCTATCTATCTATCTGTCTATCTGTCTGTCTGTCTGTCTGTCTGTCTCTATCTATCTATCTATCTATCTATCTATCTATCTATCTATCTATATGCCTGTCTGTCTGTCTATATCTATATGTCTCTATCTATCTGTCTATCTGTCTGTCTGTGTCTGTCTGTCTGTCTGTCTGTCTCTATCTATCTATCTATCTATATGTCTGTCTGTCTATATCTATATGTCTCTATCTATCTGTCTGTCTGTCTGTCTGTCTGTATCTATATGTCTCTGTCTGTCTGTCTGTCTGTCTCTATCTATCTATCTATCTATCTATCTATCTATCTATCTATCTATCTATCTATCTATCTGTCTATCTATCTGTCTCTCTGTCTCTCTGTCTGTCTGTCTCTATCTATATATCTATCTATCTCTGTCTGTCTGTGTGTCTGTCTGTCTGTCTGTCTGTCTGTCTGTCTGTTTGTCTGTCTGATCGATCAACATATCTTTTCAGCATATTATTAAGAAACGGGATCTTCTAAAGAAACCGAAGTAGTGGTTCTTGAAGTTGAAGGTCCTGCAGCTTGTGAGAGCCTCAGGATGAGTCTGGTGTGTGCGAGCCAGACAGCCTCAGAGGTTCATGTGCAGAGCTGTTTGTTTGCCGCTTCAGTGAGTTGCAGCAGCGAACTTAGAGCCCAGAGCAAATCATGACGCTTGATTCGCTTTGCTCCCATTGGATTTGTGCTCTTAATGAGCACGCTTTTATTGACGAGCCTCAGTGATTGCTTGATTTATGGCATATGATGGAATCAACTGATGGAGTCATCATGAAATCAAAATTCACTTTCTTAATACATTGGGCATCCAAAGTCCACATTGAAAATATTGGATTCAAAGTTAAATTTAAACCTGAAAACAAATAATGCTGTGTAACATTATCATATGCATATGAATGAACATGATATGAAATTTAACTTTTTCTTAACTTTTTTTTTTTTTTATTAATTAATTAATTTATTTATTTATTTTGTAAAATTGAAATTCAAACTCAAAACTTTTTTTTAAGGAAAATCACAAATTGTTTCTTCCATGTGTTAATATTAACAGTAAACCTCTGATGTGCATCACCTTGTTTGCTCAAAATTATGAAGAATTTTTCATTTTAAGTTTCAATAAATTGATAGTGTTCATTTCATTACCGCTGTTTTTTTGATAATACATTTGTATTAAATCATAAATCCAAAAAAAATTAAAACACACAACACAGAATTTCTGTAAAAATTAAACATTTACATAGAACCCTATTATTGCAAAACTGTTGTAAAAATAAATTATCAAATTGATAAAGATCAATTGATTAGATTTGATTTTTGATTATTAAAATTTAATTAAACTATTAAAACAGAATCCAGAAAAATTAAAACGGGAAAAAAAAAATATTAAATCTTGGAAAAAATAAAACTGGTTCCATAGAGCCCTAAAATGTAATTTTTGTTAAACTTTTAATAAATAGTTGTTAAATTGTGCGAGTTTTATAATTTTAATTAATTAGACATGCTTTTTACAAAAAAATACAAAAATGTCATTTAATCTTTATTATGTAATCTAGAAAAAATAAAACACAAAAAAACTGAATCCAGAAAATTAAAATAGAAAAAAACAACAACAAAAAAACGGAATTTAAGAAAAAAATGATGGTGCATATATATAATTATTATTTTATTTTTTTTTTTTACCAGCTACCAAAAGTATATAATTTAAGCGTTTATATCTAATTTAATTCTCTATGTATTTGCATAGATTTAAATATATATAAGTTTTACTTTCTAGGAGAAAAGCACATTTTTCATGATCCAAACTATTCATGAAAATGATGGGTAAAAACAAATCTCACTCTACTTTAAAAATGTGTCATTGAATTTCTTATTTCACTCAGAAATACGTCAAATATCAGAAGTAAAATGATTGCAAATATGTTTCATGTTGACTTTAAACATCATGACAAGCATCTTCTCTGCCTTCTGTCTGTCACAGCAGAGTTTCTCTCCATATGTTGTCTCTGTGTTTGGACAGTCAGTCCTGCAGTCCCTAATGTCCAAACAGCAGTCTGTCATCATTTCTCTTGTCTGTTTTCTGTCTGTTTCTCTCTTTCTCCTCCCCTAGCGGTCACGGCTGGCTGGTCCGGGACACTTCACTGCCCTGAGTGACAGCGTGTGGGTGCAGGAACGCACAACACCCATCACTTTCACTCTGTGTGTGTGTGTGTGTGTGTGTGTGTGTGTGTGTGTGTGTGTGTGTGTGTTCCTCCTCTTCGCACACTCACAATCTCACACCAAGTCTAATTTTTCATACAAAGGAGATTTTGACTTGCATGAGGGTCTATGTGTGGCAGGGGGTTTGGAATGTAAAGCCAGCTCATGCTAATACAGGCCGTCCCAGGATTAGACTGAACGAGAAGCTCTCTGTATGGGCCAGCAAATTTAGGAAGGGGAGGTTTGCACTGGATACGGAGATGCAGTCAGCCCGAGGGAGTTAAACGAGTGAGTCGCGTCTCCTCTGTACGTCTATGCATTCGTCCCGTTCCGGCCCAATGGCTGCCACCCGACCGCTGTTTGTGAGTGTGATTGTTTTCTACCTATGAGCCATTTGGACATATGACGGCATTGTTTTTTTAATACAGTCGTGTACGTGTGCGTGGGACACAAATTCTCAATGGTGCATGTCTTGGGAGGATCCAAGAATATATTTGGCTGTGTAAAGATGGATGTATTTTGTAAGAACACTTAGGAAGAAATTATGAATGATGCCATTGTCTTTCAGCAGTTGTTTTGGTCAATTTATTTTTACTGGGAGAGAATCCGTGTATCATTCGATCATTTGTTTTTTTATTTAATATTGAAAGTAGAATTTCTTTTTTCCAAAAAACGAAAAACGAGAATTCAGCTTAAATTTTAGTTTTTCGTTCATGGGTGGAAAAATGAATAAACAGCTTGAATATTCGATTTCTACACGTGGGCGGGAATTAAACGTCCCTCTCTGCTGATTGGTCAGCCGAAGATCAACAACGAATGATCGAATGATACACAGATTGGAGAGTTTACTCTAAAGTTAATGCTAATTTTAAATCCTCCAAAAATCTCGTCAGTTTTTTTTGCGATTTTTTTCTTTCCTTTTTTTTTTAATTTAAACTGTTTGTTGTTTCAAAACACTTTTTTTTTGTCACTGTTCACAATGATTTAGATTTTCCCTAAATTTTAAGACCAATTTCACACATTTCTGTAATTAGTATACTAAATACTTTAGTATTTTTTTTCTTTCTGACAAAACACAGTGTTTGGTAATTTGATTTAATTATGTAAACATTTTACAGACTATAAGACCATATTTAAACATGATTACCAAACAAAATTGATTTTTTTTTTTTAATTTTCTGTTCGTGCATGAACAGTTTTTCACAGTTTGCTATGATAATATAAATCCCTAAACTTAAAAAAAAAACAAACAAACTGATAAACCAATATGACTTCAACAATGAGTATAAAAATAGATTTGCATAAATTAGATTTTATGTTTGTTGTCCCAAACTTTTTTCTCCAACGTTTGCTATGATTTTGATTTTCTTAAAGTTTCTAAAACTTGAGAAAAATATCACATATTTTGATGATTAGCATGCAAAAATAGCATTGTAAATTAGGATTTCCATTTGTTGTGACACTTTTTTTAAACCAGTATTTGATTTGAATTCATTTTCATAATCTTGCTACAAATTGTGAGAGCAATTTCACATGCATACAAAATAGATTTGCGCAAGTTAGATTTTCCACTTGTACCAAAACTTTATTTCCGCCAATATTTTGTACAGTTTTGATATCTTTAAACTTTCTGAAACTTATGAGCTGAAAGTCACGTACTTTGAAGATTAGCATGCGAAAATAACTTTCATGAATAAGGGTTTCTCTTTGTTTTGTCAGAACGGTTTTACACTATGTTTTATTGTTTGCTATGATTTGAAGTTCTATTTCTAAACTTGCTACAAACTGTAAGTGTACAAACTTTTGTATACTTCACAATGATTATCATATGAAATAAATATTCTTAAAGGGATAGTTCACCCAAAATCTATCTTCAGAACACAATTTATGATATTTTTGATGAAATCCGAGAGCTTTCTGACCCTGCATAGACAGCAAGGGAACTGACACATTCAAGGCCCAGAAAGGTAGTAAGAACATCAATAAAATAGTCCATGTGACATCAGTTGTTACACCAAATACACAAAATAATGATCTTTAAAAAAGCATCATATGACCCCTTTAAGTTGTGGTAACAGGTCCCCTGAAATATTTTTCAGAGTGTATCTGGACACTTTTTTATGCTTTCAATATATTTCTCTAAGCTTTTAAAAGTTTCAACAGTTTTGAATATGACTTTTGTAAGATTTACCATTTTTTGTGGCACAACATGCTCACCGCTTGCTACGCTTTTAATTCCCCTAAACTCACCAATTTGGCATGTATAAGCAATTAGCATACAAAGCAGACTTCCGTAAACAAGATTTCCGCTTTGTTGTGCCAGAACACTTTTTGCCAGTGTTTGTGACGTAACATTGTTTACAGAGAAAGGCTCTTCTGCTCTGAACCGATCTGAATAGCTCTGCTCACTCCGGGTCGACTGGCACCTGTCTTGGCAGCACTGTGGACTTGTTGGAAGAGCTTGGCTCTTTTGTGACCGGTTCTTGCCACTCTGTCTTAGTCCTTTTTTCCCTTTTGTTCGCCCATGCCAGCCTAGCCAGATGCCTGAGCTCTTTGTAGTATGGTACAGCAGTTATGTATCCTGAAGAGAGTCACAAACACGCAGTCCTCCCTGTATGCACCCCACGGCTCAGCTATACTTCAGCTGTCGACCTGTGACTCCACCGCGGCCTTTGACTCCACTGTTGTTTGAGTGCTTTACCATGAAGAGGCCCTTACCGGCCCCTCACAATGAATCGCTCTGAGACTCAATAACATTGTTTAGTTGTGAGTGTGTGTTGCGAATGAGTGTGTGTTTTGAGCCCATGGGGATCACAGGCTGGACTCGCAGGTTTGGATTTATCTTCTTTAGTGAGGTGCATTAATGCTGCCTGCTGGTCTGCTGATGGGAATCTGAATTGTGCTTTCAGTACAATTTTCATATTGGTTGAGAGTGGCCCGCTACTCAAGGTTGTGTGTGTGTGTGTGTGTGTGTGTGTGTTTAAACACTGTCTGCTGAGAGGCTGAGCAAAATCTGTGTGTATTTCCTGTTAGTCCCTTTGGGTTTGCAGTGGGTCATGGGATGGAGTCAGAGTTATTTTATAGGAGAACCGCACGAGCCATATTCTGCATGCATGTCAATGAGTCCAATCTAATGTGTCAGACTGAAGATCAAACAAAGCATTTCATTAATGTTTCATAGACTGCTGAGCGTTTCGTTTCGCTAAACCAATTCTCCTCAACCAGTGTCTGTCGGCTCTGGTTCTCTGAACGGCGCTGTTGACGACTACAGGCAGCTTAACCCACCAGCTCTCATTACAGTAAATCGTCACTTTTCTGATATTGAATTCTAATTAGTATTAATATGATACGATTCGTGTGAATCTGCGTTTGTCGCTCGTTTGGGTTCTGTTTCTGTCACAGGCAAAAAAAAAACTGTTCATGCACAACAATCAGAAATAAAAAAACATATCTGTTTTGTTTGGTAATCATGTGAAACATGGTCTTATAGTCAGTAAAATGTTTACAGAAATAAATCAAATTGCCAAACACTCTCAGAAAGAAACATTATTGAAAGTTTTTGTATATTAATTACAGAAATGTGCGACAAGTCACAGCTAAAAAAATAAAGTGTTTTGGAACAACAAACTGTTTTCAATTTAATATTTGTCAATGTCAATTTGTCATTAACATGCAATTTAAAAAAAGTGCTCATTGTGCTCAGTAGCTCCATTCACAATGAAATATCATTGGTCCAAAATCCTTCTTCACATAACTATATATTAAATCAACAAAACTGTGAAGTCATAGAGATAGAATAGCCTCTCTACGAATGCGCTGGTTGATTATTTCCTCGCTTCTGCTAGAACATAATGTCTACGCAAATTGATTTTTAAATCATTTTTCATATATTTTTTAATGTGGTATTATTGTAATTTCAAAAATAATACAGACATTATTGAAATGCGGGACCCTGCATTTATCTTGGCCACCCTATTCCTGCCATTACTACAAACCCTATCAATAAATGTGGCAGAAAGGCATAACATAAAGACTAATAATAATGATATATTGGGTTGAGGTTTGTTGCTGAAATCTGGTTACCAGTCAGAGCTCGAATTTATTTATATTAGTCCTGTTGTATTGGTCAATGTGCAGTTTGCAGCTGCATATTCCTGTAGCATTCAAACAGGAATTTAACAAGTTCTACACTTTCCCGCCTGTTATTGGCATGCTTATTTAATATTTGGCCTAATTTGATAGCTTTATGCTACGAGAAAGGTACTGCTCAGCTTGATTGAGCATGTTTTATCATATTTACATTTTCATATTTATCATATTTAAATATCATATTTTATATTTATTGCACATAATTTTGCAGATTTGAACTTTTTCTCACTGTCACTGACCTACAGAAGCGTTATTTTACAACCAATTGTTGGTATATGCTTTTTAAAGCAGCTATTTTGTTATTTTTAAGTGTGTGTGTGTGTGTGAGAGAGCTGTTTTGCAAACACAAGCAGTATACTCTATGATGCAAGCTCTCTTGCTGATGCAGAAAACATTTAATTATTTAGCATTTATTCACTCATTTATTTTCTTTGCATGCAATATTTCTCAGTTTGGTTCATTAATTGAGCCGCGTGTGATTTTAACACGCTTTGCCTTATTTGCATGCAGCACAGTTAGTCTGGAATAAGTTTAAACCTGTCATCCTCTGGAGATCTCCGGCTCTGTTTAGAGAGTCCGAGATAACGACAGGAAGATATGCGTGAAGAAGCTCAAGTAAGCTCAGGTTTGGTTTAAGAGAGAGATTTTTCTTTCTGAGGCTGTTATATCACACTTGGCCTGGTATTGGTGTTGAATTGCCTCTAGATGGCTCCATGTAATGATAGTAGTTTTCTACTTTTGTTTTCTTAATCGCAGTTTATATTACAGCTTGTGTTTGGTGGAACAAAAATGAGACGCTTCATTAACAAATCCATACAGTAAAAACACACAGTGCAAACATCAGATAAGATTGGGTTAAATGTGCTTTATTTTCAATGACATAATGCAAAAGCTTTTTTGCAAAAAAAATTTGGGGTGAAATATGTTATTGATTCACTCAGTTACATAAGTGTTCATGTAACATTTGCCCTATTATACTTACTGTATGCATGCATTTGTCTGCAGTGAAATATATCACAAGTTGACATAGACATCAGTTTGTTATTCATCTTCATTTCTTTTCCAATTGTGTGATAAGGTCAGCAGACACACTGATTATATTGAAAAATACTGATGTAGATAAATATGAAAGACTTTGCATTTTCAAACAAGAGTTAAAGCATTTGTGGCAAAGAGGAGTTTGGGTTGGGGCTTGCTGCTGAAATCTGGTTAAAAGTCAGAGCTTTGTTTATATGTTTATTGTGTCATTGTATAGTTGTATTAGGCAATGAGAATTCACAGGTTCTGCTATTTCCTGTCCATTATGTGCTTGGTTATTTAATATTTTGATGTTTTCTGCTACCAGAAATGTAGCTTGATTGAGCACGCTGTATCATGTTGAAAACCCACTGCACAGACTTTTGCATTATTCAGGACAGAAAATACAAAATAGACAAAAATTAGGTTTGCTTGTGTCAATAAATGACATTTTAAGTCAGTAAATGTTCCTTCATCAATCAGTGTGCAATCGGTATGGACTGATTAATACTGATGTTTTATTTCAGCTGTTTTGCTACGTTTATGCTAGCATTATATTAGCCGTCTTTGACAAACTCATTTAGTTTGATCACTAGCTATAACGGTGTCGAAATTTGTAAAAGACAGGAAGTGAATAGCTGTTCATGTGCTGTGAGCGCTCTGGCAGATGCACAGTATATTGAAAATGAGAAAACTGTGCTGTGGGACAGAGAGATGTCAGACATAACTGATGACTCGTCTGCCTTCTGATGGATTCTGGATGAGACCGGAATGAAAAAACTTCACTCAGTTTATCCCAAATACACAAAATAATGTTATTTTTAGCAACATCATATGACCCCTATAAATCAAAAATACTCTCATGTTATGGATGGAGCCAAAGCGGCGTTAACGTCGGGATCAAAGCATTCCCACTTTCCTCTTTCCCAGACTATTCTTTTTTTTTTTTTTTTTTTGCATCGATGCAGCATTGCACTTCATGTCAGGTAGGACCCTTTCCCAGACTATTTTTTTTTTTTTTTTTTTTTGACAGCCATTCAAGTGTTTGTGTGTCTTCAAAGGGTTTATTCCTGGAAACACGGTCAGTGAGGTGTCAAACCAACCTGGAGGTCAGGTTTATATTTAGTTCCCATTAACTGTATTAAAGGGTTTCTCAATTGTGCCATTGTCAAGGGTCAAACTTTTTGTTCTACCTTTAAGCAAAAAATAGCAATTGAACAAAAGTTGGTTTTCTCCCTGCAGAGACAGAGGCATTCCCTCTCTTTTCCATGGAGACAGCGGCCGCCTCAAAGAGTAAGACCCTCCACACGACCCTCTGGCTTCCTGTTCCTCTGCTGTTCCTCTGCTCTGTGCTGCTGCTCGCCGGTTATTACAGATTCTGCAGAACCAACCCTTCTACACAGATATTACTGAGAGCAAAGTTAAATGGAGGTGTTCTAATGATTATGTGTTTTGCAAATTAATAGTTTATATATATATAAAAAAATGCTTCCATTGTTGTTAAAGTGGTAGTTCACCCACAAATAAAAACTCTGTTGTCATTAACTCACTCTCATGTCTTTCCAAACCTGTATGACTTCCTTCTGTGAAACAAAGATGATATTTTGAATAATGCTGATAAACAAACAGTTTTGGTTCCCATTGGCTTCCTTTATATTTTTTGGCCACACAGTTGAAGTCAGTGGAAACCAAAACTGTTTGGTTACCAACATTCTTCAAAATTTTTGGGCGAACTACCACTTTAACTAAAACTAAGACTATTAAAAATAATTTTTGTTCATTTAAATAATGCTGAAATAAATAAAACATACAATTAGATGAAAAACATTTAAGTTTCTTCTCATGTATAATAAAGGTTGCTTAAATAAATTAAATAATAATAAATTAAGTTAAATAATAAATTAACTAAATAATAAAAAAATCATAATAATAAATAAAGCTATATTGAAATATAAAATAAAAAAAAAAATAAAATGAAAAAAGCACTTAACAAAAATGAAATGAAAATTAAAAGCTAATTCTAAATGTTAATAAATGATTGTGATGTTCCAAACCAGCATGTCTTTTTCTTCTGTTGTGGGAGACAAAAGGAGATTTTTTTTTTTTTCAGAATGTTCATGCTGTTCTTTTCCATACAAAAAAAAAAAACAAAAAAAAAGTATGTTGCCCATACGGTCTTCTGATGTCAGATAATAGTTTTTGCATGAAAAACAGACCAAAATGAAAGTAATCACTCACTGAACATCTTTACCATCGAACATATGCTTCCATGGTATGAAAGAGAGCAGCATTAACATTATTCAAAATATCTTCTTTTGTGTTCCACTGAAGAAAGGCAGTCTTACAGGTTTGGAACAAAAACGAGGATGATGCAGTCATGATAGAACTTAATTTTTGTGATCTATTCAGTTAAATGTTTGACTGTCACTAGAAGTGTGGAAACCTTGTCAGTGTCTTCTCGCAGCTCTCTATCGGCCAGCTTTTCTTGGCGGTGGTGGCAGAATTCAGGCTCGCTCTCCCTTTTTTCTGTCTACCACTGTCTTTTTGACCTCGCTACTTTGGATAAGCTGTTGCTTGGCAGCTTTGCCGTCACTTAAAATGAACCATTTTCTTTAACTAACTCACAGTTCATTACTTTTCAAATTTGTGCCAGAGTTTAATATCAGCCACACAGACACATTAACCCCAATTAAAAGAATTTCTGTGCGTCATTTTTAAATGCCTCGTCACCTCCTCCATTGTCTTCATATTACGTAACTCCACTGTTGTCCTGAAGACGTAGGAGCTGCTTCCACACATCAGTAGATTCATCAACCGCTAAGGACAAAGATCTTAATCTCACGGACTCGGATACAGCCTCTTTTTGAAGTTATTGAATTAGTTTTTCCTGATTGAATTAAAGAATTCCCATCCTGAAATGGTGAGCCAGACTGTGCTGATGTTACGTAATCAGTGTCCTTTCAGTTACCGCAGCATTCTGTCAATCACTGAAGGGTGTGGACGTCGTGACCGATGAATGCTGACTCCAAGTGAAGAGTTGCTTACATGTCGCTAGACTTTGCTAACTTTCAGAAACGTCCTGCCTGACTAAATTGCATTAATATATTCGGATGCAAGGCCGAACTCCTTATGTCTTTTCAGACAGTGCCTTGTAGTCTGACATTTAACTGGTTGGACTAGTGAATGATGATGGTGACTATGTGAAATGACATCCTGGACATGTTGTTCTCTTGTTCTCCTGCATGTTTTCGAGTTTACCTGTATGTCTTGAGGTTACCTGTATGTCTTGAGGTTTAATTTCTTGGCTATTTGGACTCTAGATTGTCATCCATGGGTAAGCTTGGGTAGGTGACAGACCCACCTATGACTGTATTGGTCAGGGTTGGTGCAACCAAATATTTTGCTCTCTTATTTGCACTGTGCATGATTCTTATAACCTTGGGATAATAGATGGTGTTTTCTCAGTCGGATTTGTCGCTGCATTACTGCTTCGTCTGCTCTGCTGGGAAATCATGAATGCAATGTTTTAACATAAATCGCAGCTGCTTTTTTTCAGATTGCACTGAGGTTAGTGTCTTCATTTGGTTTCATGGTGTTTGTCTTTCGCTTACAGATTGAGAAGATCATGACACTAATTGGTGCTGGCATCGACTTCTCAAAAGACCAGGAGTGCCCTGCCACAGGTTTGTGATACTGATACTCTTTCAACTTGTCAACTGTGTCTATACACTGCTTTCCTGTTTAAAAAGTTTAGTTTTTCATTGTACGCTATTATGAAGAGATGCCAAAATTATTATTTATTCATTTTTTATTATTTTTTATATTTAATATCGGCCATCATTTATCGGTTATCGGCAATAACATGAAAATAATTATCAGCTTATAATTATAGGTATCCACTATAATTTTTATATGTGCATCCCTAATTTCCCCTCTTCTAACAAATAAATCCACACCTCTCTCTGTGTCTAATAAATACCAAAATCCCTCAGATAAAATATGAAAATCCAAGGGATAATGCACATCCAGCCATTGTTATCGCAGAGTAGACCCCAACAGGGTGATCAGGAGCCTTGCATCACCCTGTAGGGGTTTAATCGGGGGTAACAACTGGCTGGATGTGCATTATCCCACTTATTACATGGCTACTTGCCGCATAAGTAAATAATTAGACATAAAATATTGATTTTCATTGAAATATTTTATTAGCTCGTTAAACACAAAGCTTCTGCAATAAAAAAACAGTTCCTAACAAACCTTAGCGAAGTTCAGACAAGACGAAAAATTAAGGCGTAATGTACAGTCATATCACTAATTACATCGCTTTTCACCACATAAATAAAGACGAGGGCATAAAATGTTATTTTAAAACAAAGCTTTTTAACAATTTTACTGCATACCTACTATTAATACTCTGGTTTCATTTTACAGTAAATGCAGTCAATAACTGAGACGCAAGATGATAGCAGTTTCATTTGAATGAAAGGAGAGAGAGCACAGTGTAATCATGTAATAAATAAATGGCATTTATTCGATTGTTAAGTCTAACGTCATGTGCCGTCATTTCCAGGTCCAAACACTCCTTCAGGTACCAAAAGCAGACAACCAAACAGTACAAGGATGCTCTTATGGTGTAATGTAAATACTTCTGAAAAATCATAATCCTAACCTTTCTCTCCACACTGAAATCTCAGTTGACCAGGCAGTAATATTTTCTGAATCGTTACAAAAATATTGTCCGGAACACTGTGAGCCCAGAGGCTGTAGTGATGGCTGTTGAGATGGTATTCTCGTTTAAAATGGAGTATAAGCTTGGTCCCAGAAACAGTATTCAATATGTCACAAACAAGCGGATTGTCTTTCATTGAGAGGAGGGATTTTGTGTTTTTGTTCAGTTACTTCTCATTGTACTCAAAGCTTTGGCCACCTGATGGCCATCATAGCTGACCATCAAGTGTCTTTCTGGATCGTACGTTTACATGAGGATCTGCCTTCGCATCGGCTCCCCTATGAAATGAGACCTGACTGAGCAGTCCAGCAATGAAACTCAATAACCTATTGATGGGCAAGAAAAAGACGAAGATCAAGTCCAGAAGACATTAGTGAACAGAGGATATGGAATTGGCTGGCCCTTTAAATGGAGAATTAGAAATCCCATTGTGCCGTTGAAGGACGAGGGGACACTTGAGAGTTAAATCAATGGACGCTGAGACGCTTGACGATTCCACCTTGCTGATGCGTGACCTTGTTCTGTATGGAGGCAGCTTATTGACCTTTCTCTGGAATTAACCAAACTACAGCAATTGAGACCAGAGGGGCCGTCACGCTTGCTGTACCATTTGCTCCTGTAAGTGCAGTTTGGCAACTTCTGCAAAAACGGACGGGACAGCTGCTGTTCTTAGGTTTAAGCCTTGAATAAAGCACCCTTCTCACATCAGTGTATCTTAAAGCCTATAAACGCTGTTTCAAGTGGTGTGTATCTACCAGTGTTGGGCAGTAACGCATTACTTAGTAACGCGTTACTGTAATTTGATTACGTTTTTAGTAACGGAGTAATTTAACGCGTTATAATTTTTAAAATAGTAATTAGAGTATAGTTACAAGCCAAGGTCTCTATACGTTACTGCCGCATTACATTGCTGACAGAGTGCAGTGTTTTATAATCTGGAGATTGTAAAAAGGATGTAGCTCACGCACTGTCGAGTCAACTGCCAGTGGATTAGAGACCTGCTCCCGCTAGACCCGACGCAACAGAGTGCGGCGCGGGACAAGACTTGATAGGCGAGTGAAGAGACTCGTGTGTGTGTGTGTGCGGGATGCGGGAGAGAAAAAAAACATTTTTCACGGGACTCCCGCAAAATAGTAATATCTAAACATAAAATACTGTGAATGTTGATGCTTTAATAACAAATATTTACGGGAGCGTGTATGCTGGGATTTCATAAATTTCATGGAGAAAAAAGTAACGTAACTAGTAATGTTACTAATTACTAATTACGTTTGAAATAAAGTAATCAGAACAGTAACGTGATTACTTTTAAAAGGAGTAATCAGTAATCCATAATTTGATTACATTTTCAGAGCAACTTGCCCAACACTGGTCTCTACAAGGGGCCTTTGTGTTCCAACTGGGTTCATTGGCCCATATAAGTGCAAAGCCTAGCTAGAGGACCAGTCCTTCCTCTGTTCTTTGTCACATGGCACTGCCTCTGACCTCATTTCCTGTTTCCCGCGGGCATCCTACTTGGACATGACTCTTGGTTTTTAGTTTTAGTAGTTGTGTTCGCTAAATCCAGCATTTTTACTTTAGCTTGTACTAAATGGAAAAACCTGTAAACAAAGTATTAGACTGTGAAGGCCCTGCACTGTTTGTGCTTTGGACATAAATGATACCATAAATCATGTGGCTTGTTGAGAAGTTGTGCTTTTATTCTAAGAAATCAGCCTTAAGATTTTTGGATAAGCAATAAAGTGGGAAAATAAATCTAGGGACATTTTGTTCAAAGCCACCACCTAGATACCTCCAAGAACACTCTAACATGCTAATCTTAGTACACTTGTACCATTTAGCTGGTCATAATGCTTTTTTGAAATCTAAAGTGAACTATTTGTTGAAAATTCATCCTCTTTTGTGGACTACAGAACTTGGCTCGCCTCTTCTAATACCACACTGGAATACTCTGTAACTGGTGGTTTTGCAGTTTATTTATAAGGCATTTGTTGCATCAACAGCACAGTATTTCATTAATAAACTCCTGCAACAGGATTGTTGGCAGAGTTTGTCCGTTAGGTTTCTGTCTGTGTGGATAAAGTTGCTAAAATATTAACATGCATGGGGAATTAGAAGAAGAACTGCCCTGCAGCTTGGCAATAAACCCAGAGCTACATCCTCCAGCCTAGAAGCTCTGCATATGCCTCTGTGTTTGTCCTTTGCTTTCTGGGTAAACACTATTTGGCTTTTTCCATTTCTTTGTCTTTTGAATCAATGTCTCTAATATTGTTACCATAGTCAACAATACCCTGACGAAAGAGTAATGGTCCTGGTTGGGTCAATGAACTGGACGAAGGTTTGATGAGTCCTTAGATAATGGACAGCAGGCCCGCATTTTCTTTTAGGGGAAGAGAGAGAGCGAGGCATGGAGGGGAGGAGACGGAGGGGGAGGGGAGAGCAGTAGCAAGGGAGAGAAAGGAGGAGACGGAGCAGGAGCGCTGCAGAGCAGAATTGACAGCATCCAGATGAACAAGGAGACCACACCTTCTGTGCCGAAGGGATTGCTGCTGCGTTTCTTACAACATCCAGACTCATCCGCCCCGCAAGTCTGGAGCAGGGTGGGGGGTCAGCAAACACCCCACTGACCTTGCATTACTAATTCAACAGCAGCCGCGATGTCTCGACAAACTAGAGGGATATCGAGATGTCTGCAATGTACTGAGGATTGACTGATGTGGGAAGTGCACCCACTTTCTCTGTTTGGACCTCTACAGGACTCTGGGAGACTTTGTTGTGGCGGAAAAGCAAGTCTTGTACTTATGCTGTCTCTGATTAAGTTGAATGTCTCGGTGGATACTAGTTCTTATTGGCTTTTCCATTCGCTTTTGCTTTTAATTCTGCTTCGATTACACTGACTTTAAATCTAGGTTTATTGGTGAGGCTTACATGTGGTGCCGTCTTTTCCATTAGCTTATTCTGCATCTAAATGTAATATTTGTTGTGAAATAAAGTTGATATTGAGAGTTTTATTAGAGCAAAGACTTTTTTGCTCTTTGCCTAAGTCTCATGTACCTTTGATCCTGAGGATCACAGAGTGATTTTGTGCAGTGCAAGTCATGCAATCCTGCCTGATTTTATCTGATTTTTTATCGTAGAGATTGGATTAGAAGTTCATTTGCATGAGGAGTGCAGAACGCAATTTAAGAGTTTTCAGGCTTAAGGTAGCAATTTTAGTTATAGCCATAGCAATTTTTAGTCACTATTGAGATCAGGAGATTTTGAGGGTCACTCGGCATCAGTTCAAGGGATCGGTAGACATTGCTTGGGAGTAATGAGTGTTTGTGGTAGTTATAGGTGAAAAGTTTATTTGTGCACCCCACCTCCACATGGACACCCGTGAGGGAAATACCAACGTTCAATCGTGAGATGTTTTTCCTGTGCTCCTCCTCATTAAAAGGTGCAAAGGTGGATCTGCAAACTCACATTTTCAGGAACTAGATTGTCCAGAATTGCAAGGAAACTGGTTTTATTGCAATGGTGCACATCGTCTTCTGTGACTTTTTGGATTGTGAAATCAAACCTTTGATTCATTGGGTGATTTCTGGGCTCAGATGGAAACTTTGACAATTGCTGGTCTCGGCACCCAGTTGTACTTCATAGTAACTTCTAAAACCTCTCCAATGTAAATTAATTCAACAAGGACGTAATGTGGAGTCTATATCAGTGATCAATCCCAGCGTTGGGCTCATCTTCTTGCCAGATTCGGCAACAACAAACTTCATTGTTAGCAAGCGTGGTTTCGCCCCTGCTGTGGGAGCGGCCACACCTCTCGGCCAGGATCCTGTCGCCTTTGCCGTCTTGGTGTTTGTGCTCTCGGCACTGTTGGCCGAGGATGATGTGGCAGTGCCACGTCTCTTCCTCCGATTGCCGATGCTACCGTCTCAGTGGTTTCTCGCTGCTCAAGCGCCTTCCTCTGTCCGCAGGTGGATCCGGGAGGCTGCTTGAACAGCCGGTCGGTGATTGGTTGGAGAATATCGGCCTTCCGCAGTATGAGAGCAAGCTACTGCTCAACGGCTTTGACGACCTGCGGTTCATGGTGAGTAACTCCTATCTAGTTGTCTCCTACAAATAAAAGCATCTCACTTTTATTGCTACTGTACCTGTACTTACTGTATTGTGCTACCTAAAGTCTTTCTATGTCTTATTCTTTTTATCAAATCTGATTGTCATTAAGAAAATGTTAACAAATTACTTGTCATCAGAGAGCTTTTGTTTGTTTTGCATGCCAGTTATGATGTGCTGGTGGTTATGGATCTTGGCCAGTAACTCTGATGTTGCAGAGTAATCGCCTTCATGCAAACACTCAGAAAGAGAGCATTTTCTAGTACCCTGAATAAATAAGCATTAAGTGTTTACAAGTATGCTGCCGTAGCAGAGCGAACCTGCAGCCAAGCAAACTTCTGAAACAGCAGCCGAACTGTCAGCATTCTTCTTAAGCTGGGAGGTCGAATGAACAGTGAGCGTTCTTTGGTCTTAAAGGGTTAGTTCACCCAAAAATGAAAATTAGCCCAGGTCTCTTTTTGAGATTTCAGATTATTGCAAAAGTGGAATTTTTTCAAAAAAATGTAAGTATCAAAAAGTTATAGTAGTTTAAATTTACTGTAAAGAAAATGCAGTATATTCATTTTATTTTATTTTATATATAAAAAATATTTTACATAACAGGTTTTACTCTAAAATTGGTATAAAATTATAGCCTTATGTTTAAATAAGTTATGTTCCAAATTTGAAGTTGATATGAAAACAATTGAGGTTCCTGTGAGATTTTATTTAGGGCGTTATACCACAAACAGCCACCGGGTGCCATCCAAACTCTGTAG
>NW_015537979.1:97761-97912 GCF_001515605.1 Sinocyclocheilus anshuiensis | reverse complement strand
AAAGAAGAAAGTCATATACACCTAGGATGACTTGAGGGTGAGTAATTTATGGACTAATTTTCATTTTTGGGTGAAATAACATGATTTGCCATAACAAAAATAGGCACTTAACCCTTTAACTGTCACCCCCCATTTTTTTAAATAGGCATGC
>NW_015537979.1:61327-97721 GCF_001515605.1 Sinocyclocheilus anshuiensis | reverse complement strand
CAGGATGAATCTTGGGCTTCTAAGCTTTCAAATGATATATGATTTATGATGATTACTAAAAGATTTGACAGAGAAAAAAGACAACAAAAAAAAGAGTGCCAAACGTCCCACAGGTGGGACGGTGACAGTTAAGGGGTTTTAATCAAGGCGGATGTTCTGGTCTTTATCCAGGCCCTGAATGATCAATCATTAACAACCTAATTAGGACGTTGTTACGAGATTGGATGCTAAGTGGAAGTTTGATTTAGACAGAGCTCAATCACATCTGATAACTGCAGACTGTAGACAACAGAAGTTTATAAAAACACTAGCCTCTGGAAAATAGGTTTTGACAATCCCAATAAAGAATGTGTTTTAATGATGTTTGCTAAAACACCAAGTTTCAACACCAAGAATGATACCACAAATCATGCATTTGTTTAACAGGTGAGCTCTTACTTTTCTAAGCGACAATTTAGATGAATTTCACCTGGTGGAAGATAAAACAGGCCAAAAGTTTTCTTTGAAAGGAGACATCTAGTGACTGAAATTTCATAGACCGGCGTTGGGATCTTTTAACTTGGGCATCCAGAACTAGAACACATTTTCTCAAACAGTTTCTTAAAATAGTGTATAAATATAGTTGTGATTGGTTACACTATAGAAACTCTTTTCTTTTTGGCTGTTAATTCATATGTTTTTGAGGATGGGTTATGGTATGGGCAGGCGTATGTTATGGACAACGAACACAGGTGCATTTTATTGATGGCATTTTGAATGCACAGAGATACCGTGACGAAATTATCATTGACCCAGAAGCGCAGGCGCTCTGAACTAAGCGTCTAATTGGTGCTTCTCAATAAGGCAACACTTGATGCCATTCACATGATTGCTAGGGTGCAAAATGATTACGAATTCCTCTGTAGTCATAAAGCATCTGCATCATTCCTCAAAGTTAATTCAGGTTCCTCTGCACTAGGGAGATTTCCGCTGAGGTTTTCCTGGGCTCCTAAGTGCACAGATTTCTTTTGATTGCTCATACGAGCTGTTGTTTTGTGGACTTCCCTTATTAGTGGCTGATTTTCTCCTCTGCCGTCATGAGGAATCTCTCCACAACTGGAATCAAAGTTTTATTCTCAGATGTCTTTGTGAAATCGGATAGTTCTAAAAAACATTATTTCTTTGCAAACTTTGCAAAGTCTCAGGAGCTGTGAGTCATACAAGCTTTTATTACTGCCGTTTGCTAAGGCAAACATCGCTGTTACATATCTGCGCTTTGGGATTTAAACGCAAAGTATACAAATATTAGCTTGTGATTTGAACATGAATGATACCTAAAGTCAGTGAAAGAAAGTGACATTAGTTAGCTACAGAAAATCTGTAGCAGCGTTTGTTTTATGATGCAACTCGCTTTTGTGTCTTAATGTTTTGGAGCCACTGAATGTGCAACCTCCATTTGTTTCGTTGTCACATTATCCCATCCATATCTATATGTGTTGTACTCAGAGATCTGATTTCAGTCTGTACTGAAGGCTGATAATGAGAGAAGAACGGAGACAGATTGATCCACCCTGACCCTTCTGCATTCAGTTCCTTCACTCTAAATGATTTGGGCAGTTTTACTCCAGCCTATTCCCCATCTCTCACTTTATCACAGAATGAGCAGATGAGACTTAAAGTGGTTCAGATCGCTCTTGTTTGAGTGGAGTTAGTGATGACGGACAGTGATTTGTCTGTGTTCATCAGAGCATCTTCTTCTTTGTCTATTTTGGAATGGAAAGCGTCAGTGGGATGCACAGGACATTTGTGATTATTAAGGCACTATTTTCTTGCACCAGCCAAAACTGTATGACTTACAAGCATGTCTTGCAGCAGGTGTGCAGGTTTCTACTTTGTATGTTCACCGAAGTGCTGTGTGAAGAGACAAAATCACAGGCGATCAAAACATATTCTATATTTAATACACCGTTATGAGGAGCAGGATTTTGCAAGAATGATATTTTACTGGAGGCTAGTTAGAACAAAAACCCAGCTGGTAAATGATTAACAGATGGCATGATCACTTATCTCTCACTTCACGCTGTACATGATTAGGATACTACGATAAGCTTTTAATTATTGTTGTCTGTTCTTTTTTTTTTTATTGGTTTTGTTGTGGTTTGCTTTTTGTTCATGTTTTACTGTTTTTGCTTTCTATTTGAGATTTAGTTTAGCTTTTTGTTGCTTGTTTTGTTTTGCTTTTTGTTTTGCTTTTTGTTGCTTGTTTTGTTTTTGTTTTGCTTTTTGTTGCTTGTTTTGCTTTTTGTTGCTTCTTTTGTTTTGTGTTCTGCTTTTTGTTGCTTGTTTTGTTTTTGTTTAACTTTTTGTTGCTTGTCATTGGTTTTGTTTTGTGGTTTGCTTTTTGATGTCAGTGTTTTATTGGTTTTGTTTTTGGTTCGTGGATTGTTTTTTTTGTTTTTTTGTAGTGCTTGTTTTGTTATGGTTTTGGTTTGATTTTAGCAGTAAAATGCTCTTGAAGAATGGATTGCATTTACATTTACATTTACATTTAGTCATTTAGCAGACGCTCTCTCATTGTGAGATCAGCACCTCAGATCACTCTCTGTGCTGTCTTACATCGATCGCTCAGATGCTGCTGTGTTAGACACACTGTGTTTAGAGTATATGGCATTGATCGATGAAGAAACATGAAAAATGCGCACTCATACAATGTGAGATGTGTGCCTCTGTCCTGCGTGATATATATTGTGTCCTCAGTCCATAAAGTGGAGACCTTTTATATGTTTGTTGATAAAAGTAGATGTGGTTTAGAGATATGACCATCAATGCTGCTGTTTTCTTTTTTTATGGTGCCCTGCAATACATTGAATTAAACCTTGTTTTTGTTTTGTTTTATTTCAGAAAAAAAATACATTTACCAGGTGGTGCACTATTGCCACACACTATTGATATGGGCTTGTGCATTTAGGGTTTTTGTTTTGGCCTTGTGTATATTGTATTTTTGTCTTGTTTTTCAACTAATGGGTCTGTATGTATGTTTGTGTAGGGAAATGACGTAATGGAAGAGCAAGACCTGAGAGAAATTGGCATCACAGATCCGGCACATCGCAGGAAGATCCTCAGTGCTGCACGTTCTTTACCAAAGGTCTGTTTCAGTCTAAAATGCTTTGCCGATGATTGTCTCATGCTAATAATCACGTTATGTCATTAACAGTATTATTTTGTAAGCTTTTCATCATTATAATATTATCCGTTGTATGTCAGCCGGTAGTTTATCTGTACTGGGTCTGAAGTAAGGTTTTGAACTCTGCAGGTGAAAGCATTAGGCTGTGACGGCAGCACGTCCCTCGCTGCATGGCTGGACATCCTGGGTCTTCAGGAATACCTGCAGAACTTCCTGTCCAGCGGCTATCGCACGCTAGAATGCGTGAAGAACCTGTGGGAGCTGGAGGTTGTCAATGTGAGACCGTTCAAACGTTTACTGTAATCTGTATAGACTTTTGTTGTTGTTTATAAGTATTATATGAAGTATTTACATAGTTGGCTTTCCTTTTATTTTTAAAAATTCAGTTGCTTGGTTCTGAATTATTCAGTGGGGAACAGGGTATTTACGTTGCATAATATAAATTAAGAGTGTAATTTTTGCCTTTGTGTGTGTGTTATGTCTGTCTGTAGGTGCTGAAGATCTCATTGTTGGGCCACAGGAAGAGGATTATTGCATCGTTAGCTGAACGGCCGTATGAGGAGCCTCCGGTCAAACCTCCCCGCCTCTCTCAGATCAGAGTAAGTGCTGCTGTATACAGGAATGTTAACACATTGTAGAATAGTCTTTTGGCAAAGTGAACTTAAAGTAGACCATACGAGTAGGTGTAAACAAAAACTAGACTAGAATTACAGTTTGTTCAGTTTGCCATGTTTTAGGTCAGGCAGTACATTTGACAGCTTTTTGTTGCAAGTTCGGTCTCTTTATGAAAATATTATGAATATTTTGGCTTGACATATTGATTCATTTTAGTCCATTTTTCTGCAATGGCATATGTAATTTTAGTTGACTATAATTTGCAAAATGAAAAAGTCAAACTATTATATAATAATCTGTGAATGTGTGTTAATTTAAATATGTTTCAAAAATTCAGAAGTTGTGTTTGCTTATTTTATTCATTATTTTGCAGTGTTCTTTGTTATTTTCATATATATTTTTAAAATAGTCTTTCTTATCATTGACAAAAAAAATGTAAAGGAAAAAATAAAATACATTTGTCAGTAATTTCATTTAATAGATTAGAGGGTAGGTCACGTCTTATTTTCACAAACCATGCCTTCCAGAGTTTTAGTCCACTCGAAATGTGCAAGCTGTATTTTCTGTTTCCTCTGCTGAATCATCCAGGTCGAAAACAGTGTTACTTATTGAACAGACTGCATTTCAGTCTTTCACAGAAGGATACTGGATGAATCTCACAATGAAATTGCTCAAATCTCATTCCAAAATAATAATAATAATAATAATAATAATAAAACAATAAAATAAATGATATTTTGTATGAAGAAACTACAAGAAGTACATTTTAAGCTGAATTCTACTCATTTCCCCTTGAGTTTTCAAAAAAGCTGACTCTGTTGCTAAAGAAGCCCTTTCCACAGATATTCATACCACCCTCACATCTTAAAACTACCATAGAGTCTTACATCATCAACAAATGGCAAAATGAACGGGATTGATGTACAAACAACAGACCGTATGAAATTTACCCTACTGTGGGGAAAAGTTGCATATTTTCAATAATCGCTAAGGTGAGATACATCCACCGCTATGCTGTTCATGCCAGAGTCCAGGATCTCGCTAAACTAAACTAACTAATATTTTATTAAATTATGCCGGTTTAAGTTCTCTTAGGGAATTATATGACTCCGCAGATGCTTTCAAATAAGTTTTTATCTCTCAAAATTTCCCATCACTTCCCCTTATCTCTCGTACCATAATGTGAAATAAAATTTTATTAAATTCTCTTTGTCCACTAGAGATTTAGAGGAAGTTGTGTTTTCCTCCATTGAAACACCCAGGTCGAAAACAGTTTGCTTTATCGAACAGACTGCGCGCTTCTGTCCCTCACGGCCTCATTTTTATTCACAACAAATGAAATCTGGCATCAACCCTGATTCTAGTCTATAACAAAGTGCAGTTTACTGTGAACTCTCTCCTGGGCTCATTTCTGGGCAAGGACATCTTTCTGGCTGGCTGATCTCCCTCATTGAGCGCTTCTTTTGCAGTGTCAGGATCTCATGTCCCAGACCTCGTCTCCTCTCAGTCACTCAGACTCCTACACGTGCTCCATGGATCCCCTGTTACCTGCAGGCGATTGTGAGAGGAGGAGAGGTCCCGACTCAGAATATGACGTGGCCATTCGACAGCGGCCCAATGACAGACCACAACCACAAGTGAGTCACGATTCCTTCTGTTTCTGCTCAAATGATGCACATTTCGGTCAGTTTATCCTGAAATTGTTCTTCCTCTCTAAAGGAGAGATTTGAGGAACGTCAGCGGGAGCCTCGCTTGACCTTACGACCCCCGAGTCTGGCGGCGCCGTACACACCGGTCCAGAACTGGCACCATCAACCCGAGAAGCTCATCTTCGATTCATGCAGTTACGAGGCCAACGTAATAATATTTCTATCATACAACAGCCTCTTTATATAATAATAGAGTCATAATTCATATTGAGGTGACGGGTTATGAAATCATCCAAACCCTTGATTGTGTTTAGATAATGTGATTTAACTGTTTGCTTTTGCCAGCTGAGACCAACTGAAATCTGTCTCTCTCTCTCTGTCTTTATCGGTTTGTCCCGACTCGCTCGTTCTGCAGTATCTGGGCTCGATGCTCATTAAAGAACTAAGAGGAACGGAGTCAACGCAGGACGCCTGTGCTAAAATGAGGGTAGGTGTTCACAGAGTCTTCGGCCAGTGAGAGCTCAAGGTCTCCTGTGAGGAGTCACGCCAGGACGCTGAGATTATTATTATATTCTGGAACGGGCAGCAAGCAGCACTGTCAGGGAAAATGCGACCCATGCGTGTCCTCTACGGGGCACTAGTGCAAAAAAGGACCGTTTCATAATATTTGGCTAACAAGGTCCGTCCAGAAAGTGGAAAATGGACTTGCGCTTCATTGCACTGTGTGTGAGAGACAGCCTGCAGATTTGCACTTTAAAGGCTGTTCTGATAAATAATCAAGCAGATCTGTTTGCTCAGCCGGTCAGTGCAGAGATGTATTCAAATTGAGCCGTCTGTTCAGTCGCACTTAATGAAAAGACAGAAACAAAAACAGTCAGAGCCGACAAATGTTTTTAAGAAATCTGTCCCTTAAATATTAGCATTGGCCATTGGTGAATCTCACAATGAATCGGGTCACATCTCACCCCAAAATATTAATGCTAATAATAATAAAACAACATTTTAAGCCTTTAACCAATAAGGCTTTTAGCATTATGACATTTATTTTCATAAAAAATTAAGTACATTTCCCCTCAGCTCCTCATTACCGTAATGTAAAATACTAATTAATTATTTGTTTCAATTGATATTTAATTATAAATGGGGAATAATAATAACAATAATAAACTACAAAAAATGCATTCAATTTAGTACAACAAATACTGTCATGGTGCATGGTGTCTAATACTATATTTAAATAATATGTTTTTTTGGGGGGATACATTTTTTATTGATTTTACATATATAGGGTCACATACAATTGTCCAAAATCATCTTCACAATAAACAGAACAAACTGACCCTCTGAACCAAATCCCCAGCGGTCCAGGCCACATTACAATACATTGCAATCAAATCAAATTACATAAATAATATCACAATATAATAAATAAAATAAATACAAAACTAAATAAATACAGATACAGTCTGCAACATAACAAACTCAGGATAAGTAGAGTAGCACCTAGATCATCAGAGGTTTGAAAAAACAAATTATACCCCAAATTAAATTCTACCATCTTGAAGCATTTCTGTCAATCCATCTGCAACAGCTTTCCATGCCTCAAGGGTTGAGGCTCTAGCTTGGTTTATTCTGGCTGTTGAGAGTTCTAACATTACTATATCATGAAACTGAAGTAGCCATTGTCGCACAGATAAAGTATGGGGAGGGAGCCATCTTTGTGCAATTATCTTTTTGGCAGATGTTAGTCCTGCCAGCCAGATCTTTCTTTGTAGCTCTGTGAAACCTAACCTGGAATCATCATTTAGAAGAAGCACAACTGGTTGCACTGGTATATCTTTTCCTATCATATCAGACAGTATTGATGATATTTTTTCCCAAAACTCATACACCTTTTCACATTCCCACACCATATGCATGAATGTTCCCACTTGTTGGTAGGGACAAAAGCTAAAGTGGGGACTAGGAGATGATTTAATGAGGAAACGTTTCTTTCGTGTCCAGTTCAATCTGTGACAAAATTTGAAATGAATTAATTGGTGGTTTGGATTTTTTGATGCACAGAATATATTTTTCCATGCCGTCTCCCAATCAATCTGGTCCACATATAGCTCCCTTACCCAGATCATGTACAGTTGTAATTGCTTTTGCTTAACTTTAAGAAGGCAAGGATAGACAGCGGACACTACATTTTGTTGAGAAGGATTAGAGAGCCAACTGTGAACTGGATGTGCTTCTAGAGCTGACCCCCAAGGGACTCCATATGCTCTGAGGGCTGAACGTAATTGCAAGAACAAAAAAAAAAAGGATGATGCAGGTACATTAAAAGATGCAACTATATTTTGAAAGCTAAGCATGCCATTATCATCCCATATGTCAGAGGGTGGGGTGTAAAGAAACAGGTGTCCAAACAGGTGTCCATTTATGGTAGGAGGAGGGGGGTTTATGAGGGGCAATAAATCAAATTTTTTTGTCACATAGTAGCCTATACTCTCTCTTCCTTATCTTTTTTTGGAATTAAAGAGATTAGAGCTTTATTCATTTGTTTTTCAAAGTGTCCCTTTTGGATTGCTGTGTTTATTGCAGCATGCATAGTTGGTCCTAATATATCCCAAAAATGTAAGATTAATTCTGGGGGGGATCCCATCTGGCCCAGGTGCTTTCCCCTTCTTTGCCGTTTTTAACTCTGCATACAGCTCTTCAGGGTGTTATAGGTTGGCTCATTTGCTTAGATTCACTTTGTGTTAATTGTGGTAGATCAATGTCATGTAGAAATTTTTTAGCACTCAACCATATCTATACTATCCTTTGGCTGATATAGATCTTTAAAACGTTCTGCAAACGTGTTATTTATCTCTCTAGGATTGGTTATTAGGCCTTTTGTAGGTGAATAAATGGTACCAATAATAGCCCTAGCTTCACTTTGTCTTAGTTGTAACGCCAATAACTTGCTGGGTCTTTTTTCCATTATAATAATAATTCTGCCGAACTCTATGCATAATGAATTCAGCCTTTCTTCGAAGCAGATCGTTTAACCTAGACCTGGAACTCTTTAACGCACTTTCAACAGATCTTGAGAATTTCTTCTTCAGCTCTGTCTCTTGGGAAAGGCAACTTTATTCTAATTCCTCAATTTGTGCTTTTCTTTGTTTAAATGAGATGAAAAAGTGATAAAATCTCTAATAAAGCCTTTTGTAGCCATCCATACCATCATGTGGTTATCCACGCTATTAAGATTTATGTTCAAAAAGTCTTTCAGCTTATTTCTAAAATCTATTAAAAACCCAGAATCTAGTAGAAGAGTTGTATTAAATTGCCATCTTGGAGATCTATCATGTGAGCATTAAATAAACTTTTTCAGCAGTGGGTTGTGGTCAGATATTACAGCAGGAAGTATTGCAATGCTCTCAAAACACATCCTGAATTCACGAGAACATAGAATATAATCTATTCTAGAATGTGTCTGATGTCTCGAAGAAAAGAAAGTGTAATCTGGATTCTGAACACGCCATACATTTACGACATTAAAGGTTTGTATAAAAGACTTGCAAAAAGAATTTGCTGATGTTATCTCTTGTGATTTAGTAAATATAGTAGTGGATTTATCAAGCATCAAATCTCCAAGTATATTCATGTCTCCTCCAATAATGAGTGCATGCTCATTTAAGAGCAGCAACTTGCGTGTTAACCACTGAAAAAAGTTTACATCAAAAACTGCTGGGGCATAGACGGAGACAAAAGCTATTTTCTTTCCTTGAATATTTGTACAGAAATGGCTCAATCTACCAGATTTATCATTAATACATTTTTCAATAACAAGAGGAAGGTTTCGTTTAATGAGTATAAGAGACCCCTTTGTTTTTGTGCCATCACTGGATGCAGCAATGACTTTATAAAATTTGTTTTGTATACGAGCAACATCGGTTTTTAAATGAGATTCTTGGACTAAAGCCACATCTACGCAGCGTCTGCGTAAACTATCCAAAAACTTAGTTCTCTTCATAGGACTATTTAAACCTCTGATGTTGACAGATATAACTGAAATCGTAACCATTATCAAAGAGACTGTAAACTTGAACTATATTAAAGGTCAAATAATGATTTGTTTTAAACAGAAGTTATTTGATTGCACATTTCGTTACTAACATAAAAGAGAAAATACATGGCAGGACGACACTCCCCCCTCCCCACTCTCCCAGACCGCTGACTATTCCCCCACTTGTGTGTCGGAACCGTGACAGCATCATACGTTCCACTGATGTGAGACTCACCCATATATTAATAATGATGTATTAATTTAAATACTTTTAAGCCACCATGTGCCTCCTTTTGGATGTTTGCTGAGGCCCCCTTAATGGGCCCCTGTTTTACAGTAATGAAAATTTTGGGACAGAATATGTTATGGTGTTTGCCATACAATCAATCGATCAATGCATTTTTATTGAAATATTCTTGGTATTATATTAACCCCATATGTTGTGAAACACATTGACAAACGTCCTATAATATCCATCTCTCAAATCTCACCCATCCACCCATCCATCTCTCCACCCAGTCCATCTCATCCATCCATCTCTCAACCCAGTCCATCCCATCCATCTCTCAACCCAGTCCATCTCATCCATCCATCTCTCCACCCAGTCCATCTCATCCATCCATCTCTCCACCCAGTCCATCCCACCCATCTCTCCACCCAGTCCATCCCACCCATCCATCTCTCCACCCAGTCTATCTCATCCATCCACCTCTCCACCCAGTCCATCTCATCCACCCATCCATCTCTCCACCCAGTCCAGCCCACCCATCCATCTATCCACCCGTCCATCTCATCCATCCACCCATTCATCTCTCCAACCAGTCCATCCCATCCATCCACCCAGTCCATCCCACCCATCCATCTCTCCACCCAGTCCATCTCATCCATCCACCTCTCCACCCAGTCCATCTCATCCACCCATCAATCTCTCCACCCAGTCCAGCCCACCCATCCATCTCTCCACCCGTCTCTCCACCAGTCCATCTCATCCATCCACCCATTCATCTCTCCAACCAGTCCATCCCATCCATCCACCCAGTCCATCCCACCCATCCATCTCTCCACCCAATCCATTAGGGGTTGTGGAAAAAATCGATACAGCATAGTATTGCGATATTTTACGCGGCAATACTGAATCGATATACAGACGCCAAGTATCGATCTTTTATTATACTATTTGGTAGAATAACAAAATCTATTTCTTTACAGTCCACTAGATGGTGGTGTTGAGTTTTTTTTCTAAAATCATTTATTGCACGGCAAGTTGTTTTCTTTAAAGGGGTCATAGGATGCTATGCACTTTTACAAGTTGTTTGAACTGAAATGTGTGTTGGCTGTGTCTGTACACAATCACCCATCTACTAAAATCTTTACCCCTTTCTCAAATCGAGCCGATCTCAGATGCCTGTCTGTGTGACGTCACAAAAACAGGCCCCTCCCACGATAGTTTGATTGACAGTAGCGTTTCAGCACAGACTGGACTGGCGTCTTAACTTAGACCCGCCCCTGAGTGAGCTGTCATCAGTCCGCCATTGTTTCACCGCTGGAGATGTTACAGACTTTTCATTAAGACCCTAAAGAATCATATCAACTTGTGGAAAATGGGCATCCAATGACCCCTTTAAAGCTGTTTATGATGTTAGCAGCGTAATATTTAACCGGAAGGGTAAAAATAACGGTTATTTTCGTCAGTTACGGCTCGTTAGCTCTAGCTTTCTGTCCGCTTCAAATCAGATACAGAGATGAAATAGTGCGATAAGACCACATTTATTTGAATGAATTATAGCATTTATTTGAATGAATTATCGATCGAGAGAGAGATGACAGTTGTGTGTTTGAATTACCTGCATCTGTGCGTCTCTCTCTCTACAAACTATGAAGCTGTTTAGTTACTTCGATTTTACCTCGTTGCTGAGGAAGAAAATGAAGCGATCTAGTATCTGTTATTTTATTAATAAAAGTCGCGGGGCAGCACTGACAAGTTTCTGTGTGTGCAATCTGCAATCTCCGACCTCTCTCCCTCTGACTGTGTTTATGTGCGAGTGGTGTGTGTGAGTGGTGTGTGTGTGCATTAAAGCAGCACATTAATATAGAACGGTGATTAAACTGGCTTGGAACTAAGAGCACAGCAGTGCATAAGTATACCTGTTGTAGCACATTGTTTACTTTAAGAGTACATATTATGTTTAATTTAAATGTAACATTTAATTTAAATGTAACATTTTTATTTTAATGCAAGACTGTTTTATTTATTTTAAATTTAACAGTAATTTACTTTCAAATGCCCCAATTGCTGTTCAAGTACAAGTTCAAGTTGCATTGTTCAAAATACATGTAGTAGCACAGCAGTGCATACCTGTTTACATTTAATTAAGGTTGACTAGACTAGACTGTAATACAAATAGTTGAGTTTGTCAGGTGCATACAACATTTATGACAGGTTTTCATGAAAGTGTTGGGTCAGTTTGTCTGCTTGACAATCCCATTTTGCACTGCAACAATACAATTGAAGTGAGATAAACAAACTGAGAAATGTTTCTTTTTAGTTAAAACAGATGTTGCCAAAGTTTTTGTTTGGGGACATAATTTGAAGTTGGAAAAAGGTAATAAATTGCAATATATCGCAGACTATCGCAATATATTTAAAATTGTAATAATATTGTATTGTGACACAAGTATCGTGATAATATCGTATCGTGGGGCCTCTGGTGATTCCCACCCCTACATTCCATCCCACCCATCCATCTCTCCCATCCATCTTTCCACCCAGTCCATCCCATCCATCCACCCATCCATCTCTCCACCCAGTCCATCCCATCCATCTCTCCACCCAATCCATCCCATCCATCCCACCCATCCATCTCTCCACCCAGTCCATCCCATCCATCCATCCACCCACCCATCCATCTCTCCACCCAATCCATCCCACCCATCCATCTCTCCACCCAGTCCATCCAATCCATCCCACCCATCCATCTCTCCACCCAATCCATCCCACCCATCCATCTCTCCACCCAGTCCATCCCACCCTTCTTACCCATCCATCTCTCCACCCAATCCATCCCACCCTTCTACCTATCCATCTCTCCACCCAATCCATCCTATGCCATCCCTCCATCCCAGCCTCCCAATCCAACCCATCCCATCCCATATATCCACCCCATGCTATCCTATTCCATCCCTCCATCCCAACCTTCCAATCCATCCAATCCAACCCATCCATCCATCAAGACATGCCATCCCATCCCATCTACCCAATATATTCTATCGGTCCATCCATCCATCCATCCATCCCATCTATCGCTCCATCCCATCACTCCACCCAATCTATCCCATCCATCTAATTGTATTTATCAGTATCAACGGATATTGATTGTTTTAACTATTCCTGTGAGAACTGTAGTAGTAGTAAGGCGTTTGTTTAAGTTTGTTTTTTTGCTGAAGTTCTTGGATCTGTTGGCTAATGTCACTTTGGTTTGTGTGTTCAGAACATCATTGCAGAACATGAGATCAGGAACATCTCGTGTGCGGCTCAGGACCCAGCGGACCTCTGCACGTTTGCTTACGTCACTAAAGATCTGCAGAGCAGCCATCATTACTGCCACGTGTTCAGCACCATAGATGTGGTGAGACAAACACCACCATCATTAACATACACTGTTTAAGAGATGAGCACTTTCTACATTAGTAGTTCTCAGCTGCTTTGCTTCAGTTCTACATGCTGATTTACAGTGTTTCAAAAAACGTCACTTTTTTTTTTCTTTTTGCAGAAGTAAAATGAATTGAAACCCCCCAAATTTGCATTTCACATAATTTTTTTCCCTGCTGTCTGTGATAATCAGTACAGACCTGTTTAATGACCAGCAGTTGAGAACTACTGCTCTGAAATACTAATTTTTCTGGGCATTAAGAGTCTCTCTCTCTCTCTCTCTCTCTCTCTCTCTCTCTCTCTGTGGTGTGCAGAGCGCCATGGGCCGATTTCCAGGCTTCTGATAGTATCACAAAGAGTTTTATAGGAGAGGTTGTGAGCAGCAGCCCATTAAAATGACATTGATCATACAGCTGCCTAAATGATACAGACACACACTAGACCTATCATTGCCTTGAATACTTACAGCCAGACTCTAATAGAGCTGCAGCTAGCAGTTCATGTGATAGTTCACAAATCAAGTGATTATTAGAACTGATAATTGACTAATCAGGTCGTTACTGCAACAATTAATAAACAGCTTTTTCTTTGAGTTAAGAGGTTGAATAGACAGTGAATCTATCTTTTGAAAATACATTTGAATTACTTTTTAATATAGAAAGTTCAGTTCAGTTTTGATCAAAATTGACATTAAAGACATTTATAATGTTTGCATGCATCTTGACTACATTGAGAAATCCTGGTTCCAGAGTTTGTGTTTATTTACACAGCCTGCTGCTTTATTAATTTAGATTTAATAAATAATTAATTGCATATGAAAGCAAAGAGAGGGCCGGGCATTCCTTTTTAGATGCTCTAAAATTTGAGTTTTGCTTCCGTTCCGTGTTTGTCAAATGATGTTAATTGTAGACCACGTTAGATATGCAATTCTGTGTCTTCAAAAGCTTGTTGTAAAGAAAAAAGAAACACAGGCTGAAGTTACAAGCCCTGATTTTTTATTTTATTTTTTTTGTGGAGGATCTGAGAGTTTATGTTCAATATTACAGTGTTTGTTTTTGACCTAGATGAGAAAAGAAGAAAAAAATCCAAGTGTTTTCATATCTTTCATTACACATTACAGTATCTACAGCTGTCCTGGTGTAACTTTTCAGAGACTCACTGATGTCTAATTATATAAAAAGCTGCTCTTCATTATATTCACTAAATGACATAGCTAAGCTTGTTATTACATACTTTTATGAGTTCAAATGCCTCTTAAGTGCAGAATAATGTTGGAGGCCTCTACAAATGTATTGATGTATGATGCTGTTGATGAGGCTATTAAAGAAACTTCTGAAGATGGATTGAGGTTATTTGAACTCTTTGATCATTTCTTAATAGTGGTTTAAGCACCTCATCATGATGGTTAATCACCGTGTCTCCACCTCCCCGACAGAACCTGACCTATGAGATCATGCTGACGCTGGGACAGGCGTTTGAAGTGGCCTATCAGCTGGCACTGCAGGCCCAGAGGACCAGACAGCAGCAGAGCGCAGCGGGAGCGGCGGAAATCATCGAGACCAAGAGCAGCAGACCTGTCCCCAAACCACGAGGGAGTATGCGCAAGTCAGGGGTGAGAGCACACACACACACACACACACACTTTTGTAACATGGAATCTACAAAGATATTCCAGAGTTTTGTTTGAGACACTTTGTAAGTTCACTACAGTTTGGTGTCAGTAAGTTTGTTTTAATGTTTTTAAGATGAGTCTTTTTGCTCACCAATGCTGTGTTTATTTAATCAAAAACCTAGTAATAAAAATCATAATATTGTGAAATATTATTACAGTTTAAAATAACTGTTTTCTATGTGACTATATGTTAACAATGTAATTTATTGCTGTGATCAAAGCTGAATTTTCAGCATCATTACTCCAGTCTTCAGTGTCACATGATCCTCCAGAAATCATTCTAATATGCTGATTTTGCTGCTCAAGAAACATTTCTGATTATTATCAATGTTGAAAACAGTTGTGCCTTTTAATGTTTTTGTTGAAAACTGAAAAAAAAAAAAAAAATCATGAATCTTTGATGAATAGAAAGTTCAACAGCTTTTATTTGTAATAGAAATGTTTTCTAACATTATAAATGTCTTTATTTCAATGTTTGATCAAATTAATGCATCATTGCTTATTAAAAGTATTCTTTTCTTTCAAAGAAAGATATAATAAAGATATAAATGTGTGGTTAGTTGTTTTAAATGTCAGTGGTTAGCCTGAATATGCTGTCATGAACATATACATATGCAAACGGGAAAAACTAGCCTAATTATAATGCTAATATAATCTGTTCTGTATTTGAAAGTTAGCTTTTCTCTACCAAATTGAATCAGAAAAACTCACTGCTGAGTCCTAAAGCTAAATGATCCTCCCTAATTCATCTGTCTGTCTGCATTTGTATTCCAGTCACTGCTCTGTTTAGCCGTTCCTTTGGTTTCATCCTCTCAATTCAGCTTCACCTTGCTGTATTCTTGTTCTCATTCTTTACACTTTCCACTGCTCTATTTCCGTTTTTCCTTCATCCAGCTCGTCCTTTATTCACCTTGTTACTTCAATAGCTCAAATTCCCATGGTTCCTTTCTTTCTGTGACAGATCCATATCTAGTCCACTTTTGTTTTAGTGTGACAGATCTTTCTGACCAGCGCTATGACAAATACAGTACTGTAGAGCCCCCTGCTGGTTCTTTGAGGAATTACACATTGAAATGTGGCTATACATATACTCCGTTGGGGTGCCTCCAGGACCAGGGTTGGGAACCACTGCTCTATATACAGGGGTGGCCAACATAGAGAGCCACAGTCCTGTCCAGAGTTTTGCTCCAACCTTGATTAAAACTGCCCTGCCTGTAGCTTTCTAGTAACCGTTAGACCTTGATTAGCTGGTTCAGGTGTGTTTGATTAGGGTTGGAGCTGAACTCTGCAGGACTGTGGCTCTCCGGGACAGACGTTGGCCACTCCTGCTGTATACAGTATACTAGTGTTCAAAAGTTTTGGGTCAGTAAGATTTTTATTTATTTTTTTTTTTGAAAGAAAATAATGCTTATAAGAAACAAGGATGCATTAGTTTGATCAAATATTAAAATAAAGACATTTGTAATGTTAGAAAACATTTCTATTACAAATAAAAGCTGTTCTTTTGAACTCCCTATTCATCAAAGATTCATGAAAAACATTTTCAGTTTTCCACAAAAACATTAAAAGGCAGAACTGTTTTCAACATTGATAATTATAAATGTTTCTTGAGCAACAAATCAGCATATTAGAATGAAAAAAACAACAACGTGAAAATAAAGACATTTATAATGTTACAAAACATTTTAATTTCAAACACTTAGTGTTCTTTTGAACTTTCTATTCATTAAAGAATCCTGAAAAATATTTTCAGTTGTCCACAAAAAAAATATGAAGCAGCACACCTGTTTTCAACACTGATAATAATCAGAAATGTTTCTTGTCTGAAGGATCATGTGACACTGAAGACTGGAGTAATGGCTGATGAAAATTCAGCTTTGTCATCAGAGGCATAAATTACATTTTAAAATATATTAAAATAGAAAACAGTTCATTTTAATTGTAATAATATTTCACAATATTTCTGTTTTACTGTATTTTTATCAA
Source organism: Sinocyclocheilus anshuiensis (assembly GCF_001515605.1). Taxonomy (NCBI): domain Eukaryota; kingdom Metazoa; phylum Chordata; class Actinopteri; order Cypriniformes; family Cyprinidae; genus Sinocyclocheilus; species Sinocyclocheilus anshuiensis. Next base: position 80,951 of record NW_015537979.1, on the reverse strand, counting down.
ATAAATGCAGCCTTACTGAGCATAAGAGACTTCTTAATAAATAAATAAATCGTACCAATTGAACGGTGATGTATATAGGGGCATTTTCAAGTCACTAAATGTTCTTCCTTTGAATCATTTTTAAAAGAATATACTGGGTTCCATACACTCGTCAATTCAGTAACCTAAAGCTGAAACCTGACCCAAAGCTCTCGTAATCAGATCTCTAGTGAGAGGAACGAGTGTAATCGCGGTATTGATGTCTCTCACAGGGTATTTACATCTCTTCCTCCCTGCTGTTTTAGGTGGAAGCGATGGATGTGGACGCTCACGCTCAGAGCAGTGCCACCTGGATCCTGGACTCCAAAGATCCCAAGCGCACCGTCAGCACCAAGTACGAGACCACCATATTCTGACCGGACGCTCCTCTCCTCCACGTCCCGTCCCCTCACACCTTTTCCTTTCGCTCTGTGCCTTCACTCTCTAGATAGACTCTGACCTCCCCTCGCCGACGTGACCGAACTCCTTCCCCCTCGCTCTCCTCCACACAGAAGCCTCCTCTCCATTCACCTCTTTCTTCTCCATCTGTCTCGCACAGCTCTGGCTGTCCAGCAAGCCTTTCCCGAGGCCTTTACTCGGCTGAAACAAACACTCTGTCCTGATGTAGCTCTGTAAGTTCGTTCAGGTATGCCGCCCAGTTTAGGAGTCTCTCACCTGTAGTCGTATCATAACTGGCCTGAAACCAAAGTAAAGCTCTGCTGAGGACCAGAACATGCTGTCATTTAACCTTCCTGTTTCAGACGTGAAGAAACTAACATTTCCTACTCCATTCTGCTCAAAGGACTCTCCCTCCATTTTCACTCTGACAGTTTTTCCTCTTAACTAGTTTTTTTTCTTTTCCCCTTCTGTGGTGCTCATCTCTGCCAGGCGTCGACCGCAGTGAGATGCTGATGAAGACTTCCTCTTCTTCCTCTTCAGTCTGAGCTAAAACACCTGGACTCCACTAAACATGTAGCATCAGATCGAAACAGTCGCCAAGGATTACGATAAAAGGCACTTTCCATGAATACAGTACATTTTGGCATCCCGTATTTTTTATTTTTTTACGCAAAAAGGCACAAATTACACATTTAGAACTAGAAGTAATAAATAAATATGTGAGAAGAACCGTTGTCAAATGTAAAAATAAAGAGGTATTGACCTTCACGACTATATCCAACAATTAAAAGAGTACAGCAGTGTTTTAATTCACCTGAAACATAAATGACCAAATTAATAATTTATTGACTTTAATTACCAAAAACATTTACATTACATTAAAAAATCATAAACTACAGCATGACAGGGAAGAATTAAATAATCTTATTCCATTTTTTTAGGGGGGGAGGGTTTCACACAAATTAGTATTGGCTATATTTGTCAACTACTCGACCCAAAGTTATTGTAAGAAAAAAAACACAATGCAGCAAATCAATTTCTATCATAGCTAAAATCAACTAGCTAGCAACAGCAACAGCTTATTTTAGGCTGATTCCGTATTTTATTTTATTTTATTTTATTGTGTTTTTGTTACATTTTTTAGTGAATGTAAGCAATGTTTATTGAATCTATTTATTTTGTTTATGTTGTTTTGTGTTTGGTTTTGTTGTTTTATTTTTATTTGTTATTATTTTATTTTTATCGTTTTAATTATATTTTAATAAATGTAATTTATTTCTTTAAAAAAACACATAAATCAGGTTTTTAAACTGTATTTAAACAGGAATTCATATAAAAGTAATATTTTTTATAATCATAATAATTGCACAGTATTTAGTGTTTGGTTGATGGACAAAGTTTTCTGAAGGTTAAGCACCTCTTTTCACTTTGATATGAAGAGACAAAATGACTTCACAGGTTTTAAGCCCCATTTTGTACCTTTTTTGTGGAAAGTGCCAGTAGATTATCAGATGTCCAGCTTTGTTTGCATTTGTTGGGCTTCTTTTATCTTGCATACTGGCATCTAAACCTTTTATTATGGGCTGTCACTAGATGGATTTTAATTAGTCCTGTTATGTTACTATGCACATCTAATAGATGATATATATTCTGTCCATCCCTCACATACAGATGGGACATTAGACAGCTGGCAGAAGCTTGCTAGAGTGCATTAGAAGTGAATTGAATTGGAACTGAAGTACCTCACTGTAAATTTAATTTGCGTTTAGCACTGTGATTTGATGTGTTGTCTTAAGTCTGAGTTGGCAAACTAGGTTGGGCCTAAATGTCATATTAGGCTATTATATAGTATTATAATAGCATTATATAGTGGTTTAACGCATTATATTGTGTTTTGTTTGTTTTTTGCGTCACAAATCGTACTATTTTTCGGATAAGCAAGAAAAAAATATTTAAAGCACAGAGAATGACAATGCCGTGAAGGGTTTTTAACATAGGCAAATTTTATGTGTATGTATACGCAGCTCGGTATTTCCGTGCAGTCTGAAACACGTCTCTTGTGCACGCTTTGATTGTGTGCGAGAACAGCGTGCGAGTAACGAATTGAGCTCTCTTTCGTTTCTTCTTCTTGTGGTTTAAAATTGCGTGTACGAGTAAATTGGCAAATTAATCTGCGAATCACATGCGTGCCGAACGGTAGGGTCTCATCCATATGTATTACGGATCAACTGCGATCCGTTTAAATGTGACAAATCAGAGCAATGTTTCATTTACTTATTTAACATGAAATTGTCAAATTGCTACTCCATATCAATCGCATACAAAGAAAATACAGAATAATTAGAACAATCATTATAACATAAATAAATAACAGAGTGTCATATCTATACACATTTTTCCCAAAACGTTCTTGCGACCCGGTAGCAATTCTTCCACGGCCCGGTAGTGGGTCACGACCCGGTGGTTGGGGACCTCTGGAATTGGTTAGCATGCTAACCACAAGCTAACTGAAAACAAAGAGAACTAAAGTCTAAATCACATGATATGTCATGTATAATTTAATCTGCTGTATTTCTGAGTGAAATGGAGATTCAATGAGAATACTGTTGAATATCCAGTCGGGTAGGACTTGCATACAACAGTCAGATTTCTAATCAGGCAGCTGAGAATATCAAGAAGTTTTTATTTGCCATTGGAGTCTTTATGGTCCAAAGGGGAGAAGATTTCAGGACAAAAAAAAAAGATTGGCATGACAGCAGCTTTCTTCTCTTCACCTTCATTTTTGAACTTTTGACATATCTGTTGTAAATGGCATCAGCATGTTAACTAGATCCCACATTTTATTCGTTTTGATTTGTTTTAATCCCTGTGCGTGTATGTCTCCCTGTAGCTGACCGCTGTGTCGGATGCCAAACAGAAAGGAAAGTTGGGATGCCAGTGACAGCATGACTGTGGATGAGACATCACTTGTAGTGTGTGTGTGTGTGTGTGTGTGTGTTTATATAGATCTATGTAAGTGTCAGAAGTCTCCTCACACCTGCAGTGAGCTCCTCCCATTCATCACTAGGTTTTCACCTTAAACACACGAGCCAAAAACAAACAGAAAGAGTCCTGTCCACTTTAACACTTAACAAAACCTCTCCCTCTGAAAAACATCTTGCTTTTATCAGATTTCAGAAGTTTTCAGACACTGGAAACTCACAGCAGTCACTGTATTCTCAGTGCTGACGTTGTCTTTACTTTGATGTCTTTGAGTTTTGTTTTATTTTCCTTGTGAAGCGACAGTCGACATGCTTCTGTTTTGTCTGTGATTTTGTTATCTAAACTTATGGTCTTTCATCTCACAAAGTGAAGATGTTTTTATTTTGTCTGATAACCAGAAAGTTAGAAACACTGATTCCAGTTCAGCAAAACACTGATTAGAGAGTGCAGTCTTGTCTTTTGATGTCCAGTTAAGATCAGTCCCATCTGTAAGTTGAGATCTTTGATTCTTACTGTCAGTATTTTAAGTCAGGTGGCCAACAGGCTTTAGTACAAGTGTTTGTACAATGTGGGCAAGACCATTAAAACATAAGAATTTTGAACTATGGTATGAGTTTCAGTAGGAAAGGTTTGGCCTTTGAATGTCACGGACAGAAACTCAATGCCAGATTAGTGGGAGATACGGTTGATAATGTTGTGACGTCTTATGGTACACTATTATGATAAGTTAATAACTTTATGATGGCATGAGAATGGTACAGTCCAGATCCTGGTACTTGTAGTGACTCTTACACGTATACTGTGATTTCTAATACAAAAAAGCAATGGCGTTAATGTGACACTACAAACAACTGCGAGTTGTTTTTATGTGTAGAGTGTTGTGTCTTTCCTTTAATGATTAAGTTGCAGAAAGCAGGGTATGTCTAAAAATAAAAATGAAACGGATGAAAAGGTTTAAAAATTGAAATTTGCATAGTCATCTGTCATGGACGAACCTGCACTTGTGTTTTGTGTAGATAATAATGCAGAAACATGAGGTGTAGATGGGAAATATTCCTGTATGCATTTAGCCCTAGTTTACAAGGATTTTAGGTCTGGTGCTTTTTATTTAGATTTTTTTTTTGCTTAATTTTTTTAACATGGTACGTTAAAAATGGGTATAGTGCTAAATACAAGCAGATGCTAATGCTAGCACCTGTAACAGCCGCAGTGTTTGCACAACTAATCACGTTAGCGAATACAATGGTGACATATTCTTGGTTAAATGATTAAAATATAAACAATATCGAATTGTAAAATAATCCTGGGTGGTCTGTCTTTTGATACTTGAATGATTCTGCTTTTATAGATAATTCTCTCTAGGTATGTATATGTATGTACTGTATGTATTTTTTTTTCTTGATGTTTTTTGTCATATGTAGAGAGGAACATCTTTTTAAAGCTCAACATATCATGATGCAAGTGAGCATGAGACTGACAATGGAATCTCTGAGAGACCTTGCCATAGAATCAAAGAGAACGATTGTAAATAATCTTGGGCTTCCAGTCTTTTTTATGATTATTATTTTTCATAATTGTACATCCAATAAATTAAGAGATGGTATCCAGTGTCCTGTCATTTTTTTCTTACCAAAAACTTTGTGGCGAAAGAAGAATATTACATATAAATGTAAATTTTTATTTGAGTTACAAAACCTCAGCTCATTTTATCTAACATAAACAACGCCATTGTGTAGTGTTTTGATTACATTTTAAGTGATTTGTTTCTGTATTGAAGTGTTTGAAGCTTTTTTGCAAATAATGGGTGAAACTCAATGATATTGAAATTGCAAAAGTTTTATTCAAAAACATTTAGGAGCAGAAATTCATTCATTTTAGACCAGCAAGATGTTAAAAGAACATTTGGACACAATATATCGTTGTCCTGTTGACCAGTATTACAGAAGAGACGGCAAAAACTTCACTTGACAGTTCACACAACATAGTTTAAAAATTTCCCAGACACCAACATGCAAACTTTTTACAATATCAAAGAATAAGTTTGAAATATGATTTTGCAAGCTGACAACAAAATAATTTTTAAGAGTGATAACATCTAATTTGTTCCTTGAGTGTTGACAAATGTACCACAAAAAATATACAATCAAATCATTTTTCTTTGGACAATGTCAGTGTTTGACAATTGACATTACCTTTTGTTGTGCCTATATTTGTGTGCTGAAAATTTCCTGCTTTTTGTACTTTCGCTGTCAATGTGCTTTTTGGTTCTTTTGTTCAATGGATTCATATGCTTCTAAAATTGTGAAATCAACTCAGTAAGTCAACTGTTAAGTAATGGCTCATTCTTTTCTTGTTCTTTTACATTTACCAGTGAAGAAAACCACAAATATTGAGCCAAAACAACAGCAGCAATTTCTTAACCAATCACCAGGTTAACTTTGTAATTTCCTCAAAAAACACGAGATCTAGGGCCAGTTGCATAAAAACTGCTTAAAAACTTTACTGACCAACTAGTAGTCTTAAAAAGAGAGTAGACTACTAGTCTAAACAGTTTAAGCAACAGGCCCTTGAACTTTTTCTCTTATCATGAAATGTTCTCAGATTGAAGTGTTTATGAAAGAAAATGTTTACATCTGGTTTGAAAATGCTCAGGACCACCACTGCATTGTAACCGTCTGAGAATGACTTCCAGGGTTCATGTTAATTATGAAAAATTTACATTCATTTGCAATTAGCCTTTCTGTCTTGTACATTTATATTCATCGTTTCTTGACTACTAGGCATTTTTGTCAGACAACCGCAAATAATTGGTAAACTTTGTAATCCAAATATCTTTTTCCTTGTGAAAAGGTTTCATTTCACACCAATTATTAAACAGTGGTCACGGATAGCAAAGGGTTGTACACTTTCTTCCCATCTACAGAGCGGGTCCCATGTGCCAGAAGCTCCTGAATGGTGATCCAGTTATCTAGGATGCGTCGACTGCGTTTCTTCATACTCTTTTTCTGGCTCAGCTCAAGTATGGAAGCCTGTCCTTGAGATCCGGAGTCTTGTTCCTTCTCTTTCTCCCGCAAGAAGTCCAGTCGGCTCTGCATCATGAACTCACGGCGCCGCCGTTGCTCGCGAGCTCTCAACAGCTGCTGCTTACGTTCCTCCTTGCTCCAATAGCGTCCCATCTTCATTTCACTGACCGCATCATCGTCCGTGGTCATCCCACTGCGCTCCTCTCGAATCTTCATGGCACGAGCCTTTAGCAAACGATCTCTTACCGGACGTTTAGCGACATAACGTGAGCCATCGCTGCGGATCTTTACCTTCCACTCCATTCGAGGTGAAGATGGAGGCAGTGGAGGAGGTATAATCAAAGAAGTTGCTGGAGCAGCTGTGGAGTCTCTGTTTGCACTAGTTAAGGTATTGGAGTGAGAAGGAACCTCTTCATTGGCGTCCCTAACTTCTGGACTGTCATTTGTTGACATGTCCCTCAACTGCATGCAACTCTGGTAGCGTTGAGGCAGTGTGGTACTGCAGCAGCGACGGGACAAGTATGGACTGTTTTCTGCACTCCTTCCTCCTTTCACGATCCCGGTAGTGAGAGTCCCATTTGCATGGGTCCCCCTTCGTGCTCCATCCAAGCCCTTTCTACTACTCCCGCCATTCCGGGATAACGACTGAAGCCTTGTTGGAGTAGAGTTTTTGTTGTCCCCTGTTTCTTCACTCTTTTTCTTGGCATCCAAAGAAGGTGGTACATTAAGATTCTTATCCCTACTTGTGCTTGTTCTGTGACGGGGCGTCCGAGGTCGCATGGATGCAGAGGCACTGGAATCTCCAGCCACAGACAGTGAAGGGTATCGTTCACTTGCCAAAGGCGTGCTTCTGCAACTTTCCCCACCTGTATTATAAGCGCTTGTACTCTCCTTATCAGAGCGTTCCCTTTCTGGGATCTCGTTGATATCCGACAGATCATGGTGGATTGCCTCTGTACCTCCACACCTTGCCTTTGCTCCTTTTTCTTCATCGTCCTCTTCATCAGCTGGCCAGACCTTTAGGCAGCGTTGTCGCAACTGCTGCATCTTTTGAGCCCGCAAAACATTGCGCCACTTAAACTCCAGGTGACGTATTTCCTCATCTAGAAGGGCAATCTCGTGCTGCATCAGGCTCTCGTTACAATTCATGTCTACAGGAACACCTGCTCCTGCAAAATCCCCAACTCCTCCACCATGGTTCTTTCCATCCAAAAGAAAAAGTGCATTTCCGTTCTTCTCGTAAAGGCACCGGATCTCCAGTAGCTCTCGGTAACGTTCATATTCCTCTTCAGTTAACCCTGGCAGTAGCGTTCTGCTCGTCACTGTGCCCAGTGATTCAGGAGCCCCATGATCCGCTGCTCCCACCCCATCTGGCCCCAGCAGTGAGTCGTTGCTGTAGTGGATGTATTCCCATCCGTGCTGAGCAGCGTGGAACTTGCGCAAACTGCCGGGTGTATTGGTGGCATTGGTCGTGCATGCGCTGGTGGCATCATCGGCCAGCTCTGACGACTCTTCACAGCGTGTACTTTCATCTGTACGACCTACCCCGCTGTCCAGCTCCTGGCTGTTATTGAGTGCAGTGTGCCACAAGTTGGGCCGACCAGCTCGGATCCCATTGATGTCGCTCAGCAAAGAGCTAGTTTTCCTTCGGTGCTGAGGGCTGGGTGAGTTAGAGACATTTTCCAAGTCCTCTAGATCCAGGCCCACGCCCAATTCCAAATCCAGATCATCAGCCTCATTCTGCCAACAATGAAGGTTTGGAAAGTTACAAAATAGGAAAAGGAAAATAAATTAGAAAACATATAAAAATCATGCTAGGAATTGTGTGCAAAGATGTGTATAGAAAAAACAACAACATACTGATTAGTCTAAAGCAGTGGTTCCCAACCACGTTCCTGGAGCCCCAACACTGCACATTTTGCATGACTCCATTGTCTCACACACCCATTTCAGGACTTAAGGCCCATTCACACCAAGAACGATAACTATATTAGCATCCACACCAGCGGACGATATCGTCGGTTTATTCTAAACGCACACTCGTCTATCGCTTTAAATTCTCATGCTCATTATAGCAGGATTGATTCTGATTGGCTGTCAATGTTTTTATCGTTCATCAGCTGGGAAAAAATCGTTCTGAAAGTCATTCCAACGTTTCTCTGTGCCTTTATCGTTATAGCTGTGGTATGGACTCTGCTATTCTTTAACATTGAGAAGGATTTTTAGAGCTATATCTTTATCGTTATCTTTATAGTTATCATCCTTGGTGTGAACAGGCCTGCAAAGTTTAGCTCCAACCCAAATTAAATGCACCTGAACCAGCGATCAAGCTCGTCAGGATTACTAGAAATTTCCAGGCAGGTGTTTTGGAGCTGGTTGGAGCTACACTCTGCAGGCCAATGGCCCTCCAGTACCGGAGTCTGACACATTAGTCTAAAGCAGCAAACACGTTAAAATGTCCCTGTTTGAGCAGCAGAGGGCAGTGTTTGTCTAAATAAGCACAAGTCTGGATACTGTAAATGATTGCATGGTCTTTTCCCATCTGTTGTAGGAGACATTTAAACGTGAGAGGTTTCTCAAATGAGCCACCTGTGCTGGGAATATACTGGCCCAAATGCTCACACACCATCTGGAGCGTCCATAAAACACAACACACACACTTGTGCTACTGACCCCAAATCCTAAAAACTGTAGAATCTCTGACTGTTTCCCAAATGGCCATTCACTGTTCATTCGTTCTTATTCTCATCTCTGGCTTTAATCATTTTCCACTAAATGTTTTTTTTTTTTATTGTTTTTTTTTTTTTAATCACAATTAGATTTTTACTTTATGCCAAATTCATGAATACATCTGACAGTATTCTAGACATTGAATACAATTAACAATGTAAGAATAATAGTAGTCCAAGGCACTCGAATCTTATTCAAAAAGTTTTAAAAAGCCTTTTATTTAATCATGGCTATAAGTTTTAAGAACAGGTGACAAGTGCACACTTATGCGTTGCGGCTATTTTGCCTCCGTCAGGGTGTGAGTAACAAACACAATCTGAGTTCATTTTGAGCAGCAATTAATTAGTCAAATAACAATCACCTGGTCGTTCTACATAGGACAAACAGTAGAGAGGAAGTTCGACGATTACATATCAAATTAAATCAAACACAATGTAATCATGTATAAAGGAGAGGGGAAAAAAATAATAAAAATAAAAAATAAACTTAAATCTATAAATCAGACTCCACAAATCAATGTATGTATGTACATAGTATAAATTTCTTAAAAAACAACAAAAACCACACAAGATCAACAATATAATACTTCCAGATCTGAATTCTTATTACAAAAAAGGTACAAGGTCTAATTCCCCATTTAAGCCTGGACGTTTAGTTGCTTTCAGTATATAGATCCAAAAAGACTCTCTGTAAAAGCCTATTGACCCTATCACCTCCTCTTATTGACCTGCGGACATGTTCTATTCCGATTATCTTCAATGTACTTGGGCTACCATGACAATTAACAATGTATTTTTATTTAGAACTGGACCCAAATGGGTCTTATTCAGACCAATTGTGTATGTGAAGCCTTTTCTTCAACATAACCTATAGACTTGTACATTTTAATAAAGATAAATATCTGTCTTTTTGGGTTCCAGATCAGCATCTTTCTATACTTAATTTATCAAGATTATTATATGCAAATAAGATGTATTTTTCGAGATCTTGATTACTTTGTTTTCCTTGCACAGCTTTGTGTCAAATAGCATCATGCTAAATGAACTTCATAAACATGCCTCAGACTTCAAATGTTGACTTGGTCTATTTGTATTCATGAACTGGGTCATTCCTCAGGGGTTTGCATTATGTTTTATTTAAATATTTACCAGTGGGATACGGACTGTTGCTATGGCTTCCACATGGGCTACAGATGATAAATCTGGTTGTTAAAGCATGTTGACAGACAATGAGGTTTGGGACCAATCAATGAAGAGACTCGCACGCAGTGAGTTGATCATCGTTTTTTTTTGTGTTGATTTAAACTTGTTTGTTGATTTTGATTCTCTCTCTCTACTCTGTTGTAGCTTTGTCATCTGAATTTTTTTACCTTGTCAAAATTAGCTGTTTTCAATCATGAACACTGCGTGGAATACTATGTCCCACAATGCAATGCACTCAAGTTGACCTTCAATTTCAGTGTGATGCATTAAACTGTATCTGCAGTAATTAATATGGCAATACAAAATTTCGATAAAAATGGAAAATAACAATTTCCAATATGATAAATGGATGTCACTTAGTTAACCTGCAATGTAATGTGGTCATGTGATAATGTAGCATACTACTGCTTGAATCCTATATTGTGGAATAATGCCTACTTTTTAAATTATTATTATTTTTTTAAAGAGTAGGCGGTACATAGTGTAATATACAGTGTTCAGTAAGCAGTATTTATTATTCCATTCTGAACACAGCCGATGTCTTAGGCTGCCATGGAAATCTGTTGAAGGAAATTAAATGGACATGGTGACTCGCTGTTGGGGTTGGTGTATTATGGGATGTCCTAAGTGTGTTTCTCTCTCAAGCGTAACCTTGAGTAGAACAAAAGACTGTCGAATCGAGCCTTGTTTTTTTTTCTCTCTCCCATTCTCTCCATTTATTTCCTCGTCGGGGTTTCTGTCCTACTCTGACCTCTCCTGTCTGTTTCATTTGTAAACAGAGAACAGAATGAAGCCATGTGGTCACCTGTACACTAAAACACATTTGTCTGTTACTGCTTGAATAAGCAGACCATTATACACTTCACAATGTCTGAATATCATATTTGTTGCGGTTAATGGCTTCAGTAATACTTTGTCATTCACCAAACCGCAGTGTTTCTGGCAGTGGCGCTGTGCCACTACTAAATCCACAGCAAAAGAAACTATATTTACTCCATTTATGAGTTTGCGCTTTGAATTGAATGCAGTGAGATAAAGGCTGGGTGCCGCAAAACAGTTCAAAGACAATAAATTGACAGCATGTCTTTCAATTACAACTCCCCCTGCTGCAATGAGAAAATTCTGTAGGAAACACTGCCAAAGCGATTAACTTAATTGAATCAAGTGATCATATCTGACTGTGCAAATATAGGCCTACAGTATTTATTATGGTTTATTCCAATAACTTCAAGGTGAGTCTCACCTCAATATCTGGTCGTGCCAGTAGCAGAGAGATGTTGGTGCTGTCCTCTCTGGTCAGGATGGCCACAGCTTCCTCTCTGTTCTGCACATCCATCCCATTAATCTGAACACAAATACACATTAACATCATTTCACATCACATATAAAGGTTATATAGCTGTAAGAAGTCTAGCATTTTTTAATAAGAGTTCATAAAATTGTTTTAATTAGTTTTAAAGACAATGATAAACATCTTAAGGAGTTTGGATGGGGTATTTTTTTACGCAGAGAATTAAAATAAATCCACCCCTCCCCCCAAATCAACATCTGCTAGCTCACTATTAAAAAGAATGCTGTTCAAACCACTTACCTTAAACTCAACTTAATTTGAATGGTTGTTTATCACTGTTGTTTAATTACCTGCAATATTCTGTCTCCCTCACGGATTCGGCCATCTTTAGCAGCAATGCTATTAGGGTTGACCTGCAACGATAAGACAAGACACAGAAGATTGACTTCTCAGACATCTTTAAGGAATATTCCAGGTAAATACAAGCTGCTTGTTACCAGATAATTAAAACTACGCAACTTTTGGCCGGTTGAATCATAAAATTACAAGTTACTTGCGGAGGAGCACTGTTTTGGTAAACGCGTGTGGTGAGTCGCGTTTATGCTGTGCGGAATCCGCGGATGAATCTGATGGATTGGTGTACGAATGTCTGTAACTAATGTCACTAGCTGGGTTTCCATCCAAAGTTGTGAATTTAACTTATGTGCAAAATTGGAATATCGCATAAAACATTTGCGAATAAAGCATGTCATTTCCATCCAATGAGTCAAAGAGAACAAAATCGCCACTTCCTGGTAATCTGGCAGTAAATATCACCAAGAAAACTAGGAGAAGCCACTGAATATAATAATAAATTACTTGTGCCTCAGAACAAGCAGACGAAGCACAATAAATGCGGTCATTGCTTTCACAGGTGGATGCTACTGTTTGGGAACGCAGTCCGAAAGCTCTCGGATTTCATCAACAAATACCTTAATTTGTGTTCCGAAGATGAACGAAGGTCTTACGGGTTTGGAACGACGAGTAATTAATGACAGAACTTTCATTTTTGGGTGAACTGTCCCTTTAAGATGACGCCAACACTCACGAAGACTTCATATACCTATAGACCAATTTGTAGTAGACGTCAGTTACGTCAAATGCAGCTGCGCGCGCATTGTGGTGGCAGAAAAACACTGGGAACAAGTGGAGGGAAACGGGTAAAATCCATAGAATAATAGAAAAAAATGTATTGTTGTGCTTTTGGATGTCAGAATCGGAATGCAAATAATGTTTTATAGAATACTGTCGTCAAAGACGCCGTTTGAAGCAAACGGACAGACTATGGATGAAACCTGCTATGATTACCCTACTTTTAAAGCATAAATTAGATTTAAACAATAGGCCTACATAATATTCACATATGCAGTTCATAGTGGACATATTGCATTAGCCTGCAGTTACAGCATGAAATAGACTACTATTTAAACCTATAACATTTACCTATTTTATCTCACAATTCTGACTTTTTTTTCTCGCAAATGCAAGTTTATATCTCCTAGTTTGGACTTTATAACTCAATTTAACTCAACAATTGCAATTTTGTCAATTCTGAGAGGGGAAAAAAGCCAGAAGTGTGGGATTATAAACTCATGATTCTGAGCCGAGGGGAAAAGCGAGAACGACGAGTTGATTTTTCTTATCAGAATTGTGAAATATAATCTCGGAATTGCGAGAAAAAAAGTCAGAATTTTGAAATACAAACTCAAAATGACCTTTTTTATTATTTTATTCCATGGCTTCCATAGACTGCTACTTTAAAACTGTCATTTTCTGCCACCAGATGGACTCCACCCACAAAAAAACTTGTTTTTTTCAAATTGGTCTATATTATATAGTAAACCTATATTATTTGTAAACAACACTCAAAGGAAAAGATGAGGTTTGACAAAATGACAAAAAGACACTTTTTGCATCATCAAAATGACAGAATGCTGTGTTTTGCGTCATGCGGCAGAGTTTTGCTGACAAATAAACTGGGCATCTCTGAGAAAAAATAAACATTGTTCTTTTACATGTATCACCAACATTGTAACAATACAAAGTGGCTTAAAAATGGTTGAACTTGCCCTTTAATAATGTTGAAGGGCAGTGTTTAACTAAACACATGACTTGTATTATCTTTGAGCTACTGTCATATGGACGTTACTTATGCCGAGTTCACACTGCATGATTTTAGCCCGATTTTTCACTCGCCGACAGGTTTTGCGAAATCGCCGACAAATGCCCGAAATCGGAGGCAAATCGGTGCTCGTTCTGAGTGACAATCACGCAGTGGGAATTATCAAAGACGCGATCTGAGGGAATCGCCGACACGTCGCCGACGCTGTGAAATATTTGGCATGCTAAATATCTGGAGCTGTGCGATTCACAATCACGCTGTGTGAAATGAGTTCTGACTGAAAACTACATCGGCGATGACCTACAGCCAATCAGAGACCAAGATACAGGGCAGAGGGAAGTTCGGGAGGAGTTCTATGAATGTAGTTTGCGGACCAGTGTTGCCAAATCCGCGATTGCCGCCGGTTGTTTTTCATGTCAGTAGGTTGAAGCGACCCCAATAATGTGATATTTAGGCCCTGGAATGTGAATTGTACCAGGAGGTCCCAGCCAAAAAAATGTGTATTTTTTACACATTTAAATAAGCATGTGTCCTATTTTGTGTCCAGAACTCTTGAAACATTGGTGTCTCATATTTTAGAGCAGTCAATGCAATTTGGGAAAGAAAGAAATCAAATCTGTGTGTGTGTGAAAATATATGTAACCCCCTTTGTAATCTTTTACATTTTCATAAGTAACTGTAATTTAATTACACATTTTTTCTCAGTAACTAACTGATTACAGTTACACTTATTTTGTAATTTAATTACGGAATTCTGTTACATGTAACCAGTTACTGTGTATACTGAAACGAAGGCAACCTGGGAACTTAATGCTTTTGATGGGCAAGTGCTTCCAGTCAAAACACTCTGAAAAATGTCTATTTTTAACATTTATTCTGAAACTATAAAATATCCATGTAAAATTGTACTGTAAATGCATTACTGCGCATACGTTTTTTATTCTTTTTCGGAATAGTTTAAAATGTATCTGATCGACAGCATCTGTGACATGTTTAACCTATATTACTTCTTTACAATACAGCTTATGCTTTAAGTGGGTGATTTCTGCAATATAAACACGTTGAGTTAAAGGTGACGAGTAATTTACAAAAACAATGACAGTCAAGCCACTGAGTCAGCTGTGTCAGGCTGGTCAGGACGCTCAAACAGCAATGTTTTGATAGTGGATTTAATATGGCATTTTATTTAAATGGATGCTTTATCTAACACTGCAACATAACTGCATAGGTTCACAGTCCTCCCTCAGCCTTCATTCATAATTCATCGGTCAGCAGATTCCCATTATTCCCCATTTCTCACCTCTCCCACATAGATACCCAGATCCTCTTCATCATCAGTGCGATAACACACCATTAGACCCAGTTTATCTTGCTGACAAGATTTATACAGTTCCACCTCCTGAAGGAAAACAGATAGTGAGAGAATTAAACAAACAGAGATAAGACGCTTCTCCAGCAGTATTTCAGGCTAAAGCAAACGTATATTCGAGGATGTTTAAAGAGACAGTGTTGACCTCATACTCCAGGTCATCTTGTCTGTCCACCTCATGTTGACTGATGTCAAAGTAGTCCGTTGGGTCGTAGTACACATGGTCAATAGCAGGGCTGAGGAGAGAAACAATATCAAAGAGCAAAATATATAATTAACCACTAGAGTGAAATGCAGAAATGAAAAGCAGTGTTAGTGTTTGTAAGTGTAACGTGTTATTTGAGGCAAAACATACAATTGTTAATTGTAGCATTTTCACCATAATTTTTATTTTTATTTTTTCAAATAGTTAATTATCTATTTTTGCAATGCATTTAAACTTTGACACGATAATGACAATCGATGCAATTCTCGTGTAAATATATTTGTGTGTTTTTGCTGTAAAGGAGAGTGGGGTAAGATACTTTTTTACTCCTGTCAAAAAAAAGTCTAGTAAAGTAGCTCCATACAATCTTTAGACAAATAATTGTTTAGGTTTTATACATTTGCGATTCACTAACAAGTATAATAAAAATATATTTATATACATAAATATGTAAAAATGTTTCAAATATATGGTCACTTGACAAAAAAAAAAATGTGCAAGAAATGTTCTTTCCAGTGTAAGAACAGCCCTGACTAAAAAGTATCTGACGTAAAAGAAGCATTTTCTGTAAAAGGTACACTAACATTCAAAAGTTTGGATTTTTTTTTTTTTTAAAGAAATTAATGGTTTTGTTCAGCAAAGATGCATTAAATGGATCAAAAGTGACAGTAAAGACATTTATAATGTTGTAAAAGGTTTCTATTTTAAATAAATCCTGAAAAAATTACGGCTTACACAAATATATGAAGCAGCACAACTGTTTTTAACACTGATCTTAATCAGAAATGTTTCTTCAGCAGTAAATCAGCATCTTAGAATGATTTCTGAAGGATCATGTGGCACTGAAGACTGGAGTAATCACAGGAATAAATTGCATTTTACAATATTTTCAAATAGAAAACAGTTATTTAAAATTGCAATAATATTTCACAATATTATGACTGTTTTTATTGTATTTTCGATCAAACAAATGCTTGATGAGCATAAGATAATTCTTTAAAAAAGTTCAAATCTTGCTGACTGTAATTAGTTATTGTTATTATATGTATAGTGTCCATATATCATATGTACAAGTACTGTTCCCTAACAGTGACAACTGATATCTGTTCTCAAAGCCACACTTACAGCTGGCTGAAGAGGTAGGGCTCTGGCATGGGCGGCAGTGGAGGGGAAGGAGGTGACGCTGGTCTGTTGTGATGGACGGGTCTGCCTAATGTCACCATGTGCTGGAAGCTAATATCTGTCTGCGTCCCGCTGTCAACACAGTCAGTCATTACCGTCGTCCCTCCAGCAGCTCCAGGCACAGCTGCTTTCCTCCTCGGACCCCACCTCATGTTCCTCCGGCAGCGCAGCGCATGCAGGCTCTGCTCCTGAGAGAGCCGCGACAGGCCTCTACTGTTCACCTGGACAAATGCATACATGGTCAGGAGATTACCGCTTTGAATTCTACAATGTTAGAGGCTAAAAAGACCAAAAAAGAGGTCTTGCTATCTGTTTTTCCTTGATATTTTGAAATGAAAGCACTTGAAAGCATACTTTTACATAGCTCAATCCAAAAACATTTTTTTTTAAAGCTGAAAAAACATGGTTATCAAATTACTGCCCACATTTACACATTAGCAACAAGTTCAGCAGCATGATTAGTTGATTTTTATAGGTTATGTACATACAGAAGACAACAAAAAGAGCCTGTTGAAAGGTCAAAGAGAGAATCTGAAAAATGAATGAATGAATTCTAATTAATAAATTGTGGTTGTGACCAGTTATTTTTTATATACTTTTATACATTTTAGCCAAAATTCAGCTTTAAAATCACAGTAATAAATTACATGTTACAATATACTTAAATAGGAAACAGTTATTTAAAATGAGTAATATTTTAATTAGCTTTTATTTTTTATATTGTTATATATATATATATATATTCCATTTTCCTTTTGTTTCATTTTTAGCAACTTCAGTTTTTTAAGTTTAAGTTTTTAATTTAATATGTATTATTTTTCTTAATTTTAGCTTTATTTCAATTATCGAAAACAATTTTAATAGATTTAGTTTTAGTTAACAACAACACTGGTTGTGACTGTTTTTGGAAAAAAAAAACTGATTAATTACACACACAAAAACATTTTTAAAAACAGTATATGTGTTATTCCTTTAACAGATCATTTTTAAGAATGTACAAACCATAAAAATCTAACACAGGAAGTGAGAATGATATCTTGCATTAATGTTCAAGAAGATCATTGAAGAAAGAAGTCTTCACAATGTGAGGGAACAAATTCAACATAAAAATGCATAGACTGAATGTTTGTTAGTATGAGAGACAATTGTTTGACTAAGAGTGAACAGCTGTTGGAAGTTCATCGATGTACATAACAAAACAAATTTGATAAACACACCGATGTACCAGAAGTGGTTAGTTAAAAGGATAGTTCACCCAAAAGTGAAAATTCTGGTATAATTTACTCATTCTCATATTCCAAAGCCCATGGCTTTCATTCTTCTGTGGAATGCAAAAGAAGATATTTTGAAGAATGTTTGAACTGTTCATGCATTGGAAGTCAGTAATGTGCAAAGCAACATTGGACCTCACTGACTTTGTCATTATATGGACCAAAAAATAAAAATGTCATTTGTGTTTCACAGAAGAAAGTAAGTCATTAGGGTTTGAAAAAATGAGGATGAATAAATGATGACAGATTTTATTTATTTATTTCTTTATTTGTTTTTGTTTATTTATTTATTTATTTATTTATTTATTTTATTTATTTATTTTATTTATTTATGTATTTGGTTGTTTGTTTGTGTATTTATTTATTTATTTGTTTGTTTGTTTTTGGGCGAGCTTCCCCTTTAACATGAGCACTGATAACAACATAACATCAAAACATATCTACAACAGTCACTAGTCGCAAGGAACACCCAACATTTACGCAACACTCATAGTCTAGACATAATATAGACATAAAAAACAAAACTTTTATTCCAACCTCCCCATTAAAAGAGCACAGCATGCCGTTTATCTGCCCCCTCTGTGGGAGAAAGAGAAGGAAGAATAAGATGGGGAGAAAAAAGCATATCCAAGTAGAAAGTCCAGTTCATTTAGTGCTGAGGAGACAGTCGAGAAACTGCGATAAGGGAAACTACAAACAACTCAGCAGAATAAAGTCTCATGGTGATCAATGACCACAATACTCAATATCTGCAAAGAAAAGGGTTTTAAAAGCGTGTGTTTAAGGGTTTAATATATAGGATATAGTATGTAGATATGAAACTCGTGAAGATTTCATTAACACATCGGTCATGTCATTGGGTTTAGCGAATTTCATGCAAGTCCAGTTCTTGTCTATCTTTGTGATGAAGAAGTGAGTTCAATTGTACTGAATGTGCATTTGTAGTGTACTTCAAATCTTGAAAGTATTTATTTTTAAACCTGTACTTGCAGATAATGTAATATTTAATGAATATAAAGCCACTTAAGTTGAACTTAAAT
Organism: Sinocyclocheilus anshuiensis; assembly: GCF_001515605.1. Lineage (NCBI taxonomy): Eukaryota > Metazoa > Chordata > Actinopteri > Cypriniformes > Cyprinidae > Sinocyclocheilus > Sinocyclocheilus anshuiensis. Next base: position 62,078 of record NW_015537979.1, on the reverse strand, counting down.
AGCGTTCACTTACATGACTATAACACACTTTTAAAAAGTTCACTTTGTAATAATGGTAAATTAAAAGTTTCACTTTAAAGTACATTTTAAATCATTATGTTTTCTAATGTAATTTTAATTAAGTGCACTTGTATTGCTGCGTTGACTAACATACTAAAGAACATGTAAATGCGTAAATACAAATAAATTTAAATACATGGCATAAAAGTTTCAATAGAGATGATATTAAGGCATATTTAGTTTACCATAAATTTTTGTCAGTACATTCAGCAGTACACTAACTATAGTTCAAAGATGTACTTAAGTCCAGCTTAAGTGGGTCAAAAGTACTCTGCATTGCAGTTAATATAAATTTTAAATATAATACATTTACGTTTAAGTGCAGTTAACATGCAATTAAGTGTCCAAATTAAGTTTTCAATTAAGTATATTCTTTTAAAGTAAGTTCTTTCATTATTTTGTAATATGTACTCTTTTTAAGAGTACATGGATGAGAAAAGTCTGAAACACCAAAATGTTTGCCAGTCTTTAATTTTCGGTTGTGAGATTGTGAAGTGATTACAGAGAGCCTATCACAGATCATCTTTGACCTCTGACCTCTGTGCCTCTCAGACCTTTCCCAGAGGCTTATGAAGCCCTAACGTTTGTATGAAAGTGATCCCCTCGAAGTTATTCCTCTGTGTTTGTGTGGAGGTATGGATGAGACCGGTAATCCCTGCAGCGAGAGCGATTGGTAATTAGGGATTAGTGT
>NW_015537979.1:58955-60954 GCF_001515605.1 Sinocyclocheilus anshuiensis | reverse complement strand
TATTCAGCAGGATTCTGATGGAAACAGTGTGAACTGGAACCAGGCTCAGGTCAGAGTGGGCGGCTTCATCAAAGAACACCGAGCTACTACAACAGCCAGAAAACCCAGAGCAAAGACACTTTTCCTCCCTCGCTTTTCTCCTCCCGTGACTCCGATTTAAATTCTGCTGCTCTAAATACTGCGTGAAGTAGTAGAATTAGTATGGATGAAGTTATTCCTCACAGACGCACACACTGCAGTTTCTGAGAGAGTCATGGATATTCATTAATAGGCCGGACAGAACCTGTGCATGCATTTTTTTTAAAGAAATTTGCCTCGATTTGTGCCTTGCAGGCTTTGCATAACCAAAATCCCGCAAGCCTACCATTACAAATCTGTAAGCCACAAAACACAAGTACTACTACGCAAGTCTGATTTCACACATCATTCATCGCAGTGTTGTATTTTCTTTGTTTGCACAAGGGGTGCAATAGCAGGCAATGCCATAAACTGTCAATTTTATCTTTCATGCCAACTACTGTAATGGCAGAGCGACAGTTCGAGAGAATCATTGTTTGATAGTAGAGTTTCTGCTATAGTGACTATTTATTTATGTTTTTAATTAGGGGTGTGCAAACCGTTTTCATAATCAACAAGTTATTGTTAAGACATCACAGTATAATTAGTCTGCGTCATGTCCACCAAACCATGATCAGATACATTGGTTTATGGACCTAAGTTTAGCCCCTTCAAATACAGGACAACTGAAATATAAAGTTATAAATAAAATAAGGTGATAAAGGTCAATAAAAATATGCATGTTCGTATGGCATATAGCGTATGTAAACATACAGTACAGGTACGCATAAAGGCACTGCGCATATGCACAAGGTATTTTTAAAAAGTGACATGTAGCCAAGTACGGTGTCCCATACTCGGAATTTGTGCTCTGCATTTCACCCATCCAAGTGCACACACACAGCAGTGAGTAGTACACACACACACACACACACACACACACACACACACCTACCTAGAGCAGTGGGCAGCCATGACTTGATGAATCTGATTGAGAATGTTTACATGCTTCATTTGTTCCTGTTGATCGGATCAAGTCTACACCACCCCTTTAAATCAGACTGAACTTTAATCCGAATTGAGCTCAGTTGGGTCACCTGAACTATTTACATGAAGGCTTTTCAATCTGATTCAATCCAATTGTAAACTGATATTTTTCCGTTTTTGTTTCTTGTAATTGCTCAAAAAACGGTAATTGTTAGAATTTATTTGTTGTTAAATGTTCAACTCACAAGTTTTCTCAGTAGTCTTCTGTACTGTCTGTTATTTCTATAGTATTGTATTGGCTCAGACTCTATGTGGGGCATTTGCCGACAATGACCTTGTCAGCCATCTGGAAATTTCTATACAAACCGGTTTGCCCCTCCTTTCAACACAATATTACTGCTGCTCTGTTGTGCCCAAATTTGCCACACAGGGCTTGAGGATTCATCGTCCCTCAGTTCTTAATAGTCTTGCTGTAGAGGCCACTTTTCTCCACTGTCATATCATTTCCAAGGATACGGCCGTCAGGGGCACTGGCTTTCATAAACGCAATCATGCACACAGTTTAACACGTCTTCACTAGTCAGAGCTATAAACACACACACACACACACACATTCTTGGGCGTAGTTCGGACGGATGGTTTAATTAACAGTAAGCGATGATTTATTACATAGGAGATGTCCTCATCTCCAGCACGGAGGCATAACCGCGTCCCCAGACGCTAATTCAGATGGGCGTAATGCGGACTCCAGCCACACGTCTGCTCCTGTGGCTGCAGGGTTACGGGTCCAGAGACAGATAAGTGATTGCAGAGGAACAGAGCTAGGTGTGGAGTGAAGACACAAAGACGTACGGCGACTGGTCTTCAGTATTCCTTATGAAGCTGGAGTAGAGAACAGAAGGGGGATGGAAGGGGAAGTTCAAAGAAGGTGACAGACAGAGAGAGACAAAACAGG
>NW_015537979.1:40380-58878 GCF_001515605.1 Sinocyclocheilus anshuiensis | reverse complement strand
GGAAAGAGAGCATGATGAGGGAGATACAGAGAGACTATCTCAGCCTCGACCTCCTACATGAGCGGCGTTATAACCACGATTGGCACTACAGGGGGTCTCGGGGGTCACATTGGCTATTAAATACAACCTATGGATATAATGAAACTGTCATTTATTTTTATTGTTATTACTGACTGTCATTATTTGTATCTTATTTAACAATGCATTATAATATCTAAGTGTTATGTATTGAATTCATAATTACATTTCTTGTCTTATGTTGTTGTTGTCTTATTTCTTGTCTTATGTTTGTTGGATGTTGATTATATTAATCAGCTGCAGCTTTAATGAGGGGAACAGATGCTACTGTTATTTTGTTACTGCTGTTTTGAATTAAACACCACGCCAGACAGGGACTTAGTATCAAAATAATAGTTAGCTTTTCATATTCATCATACCTCTCTCATGGTGCGTCTTAATCAAGTTTGTTGTCTTTCAACCTTTGGCTGATGTTACTTCAAGCTGCATTTGTTTTTGGAACAAACATTTTGTGCACTAATTGAATTACAGTTGATTTCAGTAGAGTTTTAGCATGTTGCTAAGCTAGCAGTATAATACTGTAATGAGTTGTGAAAAAAGACTTTAGCTTACTTTTAAAAAAGTGTTTATTACAGGAATCGTATACTTTAAAAGAACTTAAGTGTCAACTGAATTTTGCATTTTCAGACACTTAATTGCATGTTATTTACAATTAAATGTGTATAGTTTATTTAGAGTCTGTTAAGTAGGACTTAAGTACATCTTAACATGTAACTGTATAATAATTTCTGTTGAAATATTTCTCTTTGAAATATGGTTAAAGTGTACTTTAGTTTTATAAAACTAAAATATTCTTTAATGTAATTTCTATTGAAACTTGTATGTCATGTATTTAAACATATTTGTATGTTTGTATACATTGATTTACTGAATAGAATGTGTTTGTGTAAGTCCATTTTATATTGCTTCAGAAGTCCCATATTTCAAAACACCCTTAATACAGTAAATAGGCATATAGTGTATTTTTGCAAACCAGGTATGATAACCAGTTAATATGGGCATCAAAATGAATATACATTGCTTAAATGTTCCAAATGTGAGATTTGTGAAACTTTTGGCTTTTTAAATTGAAAGGCGTAACTTCCTTTCCTATAGCTGCCACATTGAGCAACACGATCTTGACAGTTTTTTTTTTTCAACAAGTGGTCTGTCTTTAGGATTAAACAAGTGTTGTGCACTACAGAGGGTTTATTTAGCATCTAATGGTACCTCGTGTGTGTTACTGTGGCATATTGACACCTGTTTTGTGGAGCACACACAGCATCTGAGAGTGTGCAGGAGGTGAGAAGCATACTAATGCTCCCGCTCGTTCTCCTGGGACTCCTGTCTCACAGTGGCTCGGAGCAAACGCTCTCTAGATACAACCGCTCAGAGCTGGGTGCACCAATACGGTCTCACATGTACCTTTAAAACCTTTTGTTGAATTACTAAACCTGTAGATGCAGTAACATTTCTCTTTGTCTCTGAGATAATACTCATAATTCATTTCCATTCTGTAGAATTCGTCCCAAATCATCTGCATATTCTGACAGTTTCTAGACATCTGGACATTAAAAATACATGCATGCTTTCTGTCTCTTTATTTACCTCCATTCTAATGTATAAAGCAGCTGGTAAACTATTTGAGATTAATGCTTTAATGTTCTCATTTTGTTTTGTATGTAAAAATAAACTATGCAGAACTCATATCATACCCTGCAGACAGTTTGTCAAGGGAATACATATCTACTGAAGCACCATGAAGCGGAGCGATCCTTTCCTACTGTGGGCCTGCTGCTATGGATTTATTCAAATGAAATACAAAGTTATGTATGAAAGCCTCTTGAAAAACAAACCAATTGGATGATTTTACAGCAGGCATTGTTTGTGCAATCAGCTTTTGTTTGTACGGAGATTCATTGTTTCATTTTGTAGTCTCTCAGCACATACACCACGAGGGAGTCTAAACATCTCCACTGTTTAGTCTGCATCTCTCCTCCCTCCGTATTTCTCATTATTTCTTTCTCTTTGATGTCTAAAACATGACTTTGTTTGAAAAACCAAATGAGCTTTGGGACACTCTACTTAGGCAGAAAATGTCTTAACAGTCACTGATAGGTTTCACACAAATATAGGGACCTGATGAAATGGTAACCTTCATTCTGTGAAGTCACTTGAGGTTCTCACGCGACTGTTTATTTGGAGTCTTTGCATAAACCTAACCCTAACCTTCTTTGCAGCAAATACGAATCTTGCATGAGTTACTATCTTGATAATAGAGCTCCTGCTGACCAGAGAGATTTGAATAAATTAGTTGATTGCAATAGTGTTTGGCAACCTAGGCTTGTTGAAAAAACCTGCCTCTACCTACATTTTTGCAAAACCCCAGAAATGCACACAGATACAATTCACTGCATTTTCTGCTGAAGTGAACACTAGTGGCAGTAAAACACCAACGTCTTTTTTGTTCATATTCTCAAAAATTATGATTACAGAGGCAGATTATGTATTATTAAAGACTCATATGCATGGCTTTTCTGACATAGTAAACTTGCTTGGTAGCACACCTGGTACAGCATTGCATTTTAGATGTGGAGTGCCCGGGTGCCACTCTATTGAACAACAAGTTATGATACTTGATAAACAGCTCAAAGACTTGTAGAAGCAAGGTAAAATAGCAGGGTTGCTCCAGCAAACAGGCATGTGCAGAGGGGGGTGCGGTGGGTGCTTGAGCACCTGCCCCTTTTCCCCTTGATGCCCAAAGTGCCCTTTTGTCAAGGCTTTTTGTCAAGGCCTGCCCAATCTAACTATTAGTAAAATTAATGAATAATAATTTAGCCGTAAATAAAATTATCCACATGATGATGACCTTTCACCTGACGATCTCATCAGGGACTATCCCTCACGTTCAGACACCTTTAATGTAGCGCACTACCAGGATGCCTTCATAACGTCCGCGGCTGCCGGTAAGTGCAGTTCTCAGCGGAGCGGTGTGCTTGTATACTTATATTATAACATTTTTATTATTATACAAGAACTGCGTGAAGAGAGCATGCACAGCTGTTGTTTATATTGCTGTTTGTAGCCTGTGGAAGTAAGGTTAGCTGCAGCAAGGGGCTATAATATTTTTATAATATTAATATTTTAATGACAATTTTATGATCGGTTTATAAAGGCTACTACGAGCACCTTTTCCCCATTTTTATCACAGAATAAGGCAGGAAATATATTTGACAGTTTCTATAGGCTACCAAATAATGTCAATCAGTACTGCATTATTCATATAGTTTATTTATTACCTGGAGATAGTTTGAAAAACACACATAAACCGTATATTTTCGCAATCGTGTGTTTATTGTCTTCGTGTTTTTTCCTGCTTTTTATTCAGCTCAGCTACAGCCATAGCCGGATGATTTTGTCCATATTAGGGATTTCCTGTACATCATAAGTTATTACTTCTATATGGGTCTGTTTTGGACTTTCTGCACGATTTCTTATATTGCTGTTTGTAGCCTGTGGACATAAGGTTAGCTGCAGCAAAGGGCTATAATATTTTTGTTCAATGTTTTCCTAATGACAATTTTATGATCGGTTTATAAAGGCTACTACGAGCACCTTTTCCCCATTTTTATCACAGAATAAGGCAGGAAATATATTGTATAGTTTCTATAGGCTACTAAATGATATGTCAATCAGTACTGCATTATTTGTATAGTTTATTTATTACCTGGAGATAGTTTGAAAAACACACATAAACCGTATATTTTCGCAATCGTGTGTTTATTGTCTTCGTGTTTTTTCCTGCTTTTTATTCAGCTCAGCTACAGCCATAGCCGGATGATTTTGTCCATATTAGGGATTTCCTGTACATCATAAATTATTACTTCTATATGGGTCTGTTTTGGACTTTCTGCACCTTTTATTATTACAGTATTTATCTAAAAAACGTAGAGTGCCTTAAAAATAATTATCACAACACTGATAAAACGTATAACTTATACTGATGGCTTATACTGATTTTCTCATCCTCCTGATTTATACTTATCAATCCTGTTTATTATCATTATCATTCAAAAAATTAATAAATTCAGAACAGGATTAGAATATAATTCTATTTTAAATAAGACAGAAATATTTTTTTACTACAACAACAGTAGTGTTTACAACAGCAAAACCACCATACCCTGTAAACTCAGTAATAATAATAATAATAATAATAATAATAATAATAATAATAATAATAATAATAATAATAATAATAATAATAATAATAATAATAATAATAATAATAATAATAATAATAATAATAATAATAATAATAATAATAATAATAATAATAATAGGCCTAATATAATTCCATTTCTAATTCCAGAGTGATTAAGAGGTGCAAAGAAAAATTTCTTTAACTTTTAAACTCGTTTCTGTTCTGCGTTTCTTTTTCAAAACTGCGTCACGGCATTTGCTGCTGTATCAATACAAAGCAAATGCCTTTTTATCTCCAGATTGCTTGTTATCAATATTATTTAGGGTTAGGGTAGGGTTTCGTGTAGGTGGTACATTATTGTTAGGCATGATAGTTTTAGAATTTTAGCACCACTTACCATTTTATTTCAGCAGTACATACAACAACTGATGATGTAAAATATTGCCACACTCACAATCATCTGTTTTGGATCAAACTGAACATACTGTTAGCACTTACTGGACATTTCACTTTGAAAGTGCTGTTAAAAAGCAATGTAATATAATTTTGCACAAATTTTGCCACAAGTATGTTTTTCCAATAAGCCTAAATTGGTTTTTGCCTTAAGCGTCTTATTATAATAACAACATGATTCTTTTATAAGTACAAACTTTTATTTAATTTAATTTATTTATTTTTACTTCTAATTTTTTTTTGTATTGAATGAATATATTTACATTGACATTCTTGCTCACTCACCATATTGAATGATTTTTTTTTTAGCAGGTTCATCACTTATTGCACATAGATAATCTGTATTGCAGTCCTTTGACTTGACCTCTGACCCTCTCATTTATCCTGTACATACCCACATGTCTGATACACCTGTATGTGCACATACCGATGAGGTGAAGGATGAACTCACTGTTGACACTCATTTCCATATTGAGTAGATCTTGATCTCTCCCCTGACGATTAATTCCACTGGGATTAATTAGACACACATAGTGCTGAACCCTCATTAACATACTCCTGTGATATGATCTGCTACAAATGTGCCATCTGCGCATGGGTGTGTGTGTGTGTGTGTGTGTTCAGAGGTTTGGGAGATTCCTTACTCCTAAATTATGCAAAAGGATAAAACAGCTCCAAGTTGACTTTTACGTTTTCTGAAGAAAATATGAGTGTTGCAGAAGTCACACCACAATAATAGGGTGTTGTGGATGATTGCTATGCAGTGCTAAGAATTTCTGAGCGTTTTAGCGTGTTTCTCTACTGTTGCTGTTGCCAATATTCTGATATGTCTTTCAATGTCATTTTGTCGTTTTATCATCTGCCAGGCTGAAATTGTAAAGTCTAAGGTATTCTTTGGTTTTTAAATGTACGCTAGGGTGTGCAAGCAGTGTGCAACTTAAATTTCATCAACAGTAGCTGTATACTGTATGAGTACAGCCAGATTTGAATATTTGTCCACAAGGTGGAAACACTGCCCGTTGTTTCACAGTCGAAAAAAACAGAAAAAAAAAACAATCTACTCAAATTGATAAGCGCTTGTGTGAGAGGTTCAGAGGTCCCCACAACTTTAGATTAAATGAGTACAAATAAAAAAATTTTGCATATAACTTCTGGAGAGAAATAGTGCAGACACTGGCATTTGTCACACAGACAGTTGAGCGGCTGTGGGAATATACTGTGAAAGTCTGCGTATTTGGCGCTACGCATATGTTAGGCATCAGATTAAGGCTTAAATTTGTAGTAATGGCACATGTCGCCATAGAAAGCCATGTGATTTGGGGTTTCATTCAAAGTTTAATATTTCTGTCAGGACCACTCTCGTCAAAGATGATTGACAGTTTGGATTAGCGGTATGGTTCTGATCTGGGAAAAATCTCCCTGCCTATCCATGCAGCCTAGAATGGCTAAGAGCAGGGAGAGCAGCGATAACCCCCCTTAGGGTAAACAGAACAGAACCAACATAAATGTGGCAGATATCATTAATGTTTTTAATGACAATTTAACGTAACAACATAATTCAGGATAAAGGAGTCTGACTCAATGAGGAATATCAGAAAGCCAAGTCCTGAATGTGGACAAAAGGAGGAGCTGGGGATGGAGGAGGGTAATTAGCTCCTGAGCAAAGCAATACTCTGCTGAATAATACTGAATGGACCTTATATAAGGAAGCAGGCGTCATATTCCTATAGGTAGACATGGCTCAGCTGCAAGTTAGCTGATGCAAGCTTGACTGATGTGACCTGCCAGAACTAACGCTACGCTTGATTTATGGTAAAGGTCCCTATATACTTCAAGCTAATTTAAAGAACAACCAGGTGTGACATCATTTCTGACAAAATCTGGCCAAAACAAAGTATGTTTGGAGTTTGTATCAGGAGTTAGAGACAGCTTGCCAAAGTAAACTTTCTGGAAAAGTTTTCCGCAGGCCTGTAAACACCTTCAAACTACCATAATCCATGGCGATTATGTAACAGGTTAGGTGTGGCTCTCAGGCTCGGCCTTCTTTGACGAGGCAAATCCTCTGGTTTATTTCTTCTGTTCAGTCTGTCAAGGTCAAGTGTCCATGAGAAAAATCATGAACATGCTGGAAAACTGCTATATGGCAGAAATTGTAATTCTAATTGAAAGCGACACTGACACAGTTTTGCATGTTTAATACTGTAAAGCTGCTTGCTTTAAAGCAATCTATTGTATAAGTGCTATATACATAAATGTGACTGTGCTATATAAATATATGTAAACAGATGTGACATGACTTGACTGTACTGCCAAATTGCAGAGCTAGTCCAAACATATCCACATCGCTATGATAAGATGTTTTCTTAACGGTTTTCTCACCGATGTCATGTTTGTTCTTTGTTATTGAGAGAAATGTGCAGGAAGCCTCAATACAAACAATAGTAAGTTTGATGCTTGATTTAGCAAAGACCACTAAGGGGTCAAGGTTTTCTGGTCAGCATGGCCCAATTAGCCCCTGGGTTGGTAGATACCATAACTACTCAATCTGGTTTTGAAAAGCATTTTTCTCATTGAAGGCCATTCATTACTAGCATTTTTTTTTAATTTTTTAAATTTAATTTAATTTTATAGTATAGATTTCCTGTGGCTCTAAAATCATTATTCACATGGTACTTACAGATTAGGTAGTTTTGTGTCCCGTAAGCAGATTTTAAATTGAATATTTGTGGAGGGTCCTGCAACGGTTCAGCAACTGCCCCTGAGAAGAATGGGAATGCTAACGGGTGGCTTTCTCCTGCTATTCTACAACTCATCTTGCTGGTAAAAAATTAATGTAACTTTAAAGCAAACCCTTTTGATAGGCCTAGAAAGAGAGAAGACGAGATGTGAGGATACGTCTGGCACGACGAGACAGACAGAAAGAAAGGGTGTGGCCGAGCGGAGGCGCGGAGCTGTGTGTGTGTGTTAGATGGAGGCAGAGTGATTCTTTGATCACTTTAAGCAATTATTTGTGCCAAATGTTCATTAATACTAATGCAACTACACCAGTGTAAGACGACTCATTCTGCTTGCTTAATGACTCATTGGTTGCCATAGTTACAGCATCCCATTGCAATGCAGCTCAGAGAGAGAGAGAGAGAGAGAGAGAGAGAGGGGAAGGGGCGCTCAGAATGATTGATGGGGTGCTGGATAGCACTAGTGTGCTGGGCAGATTGATGGTGTTTATTCTGCGGTTGGTTTTGCCAGTGGAGAGGAAGCTACACATGTGCCTCAGTGTACTGAGAAAACACAAACCCACATCAGATAAACACACTTTCATACACTGTGTGGATCTCTTCTCTGATGTCTCTGATGCTCATTTCCATGTTATCATATCTGCAATGTGGAAATGGCTTTGTGGCACACACTGGAAAAACAGCAAGGTCACGTTTGGAGAGTCAAAATGGATTTTGTAAGATAATACTAAGATATATTTTGTATTTAGAGTAATGCATTTTATAACTTACAGCGTTGACACCCATAATTCTTTGCACACTTAAATAAATAAATAAGAACAGACCAAAACTGCTATATCTTAAATCGTATTTGCATTTGTGTCCCAGTAAAGAAAGTAAGTTGCATGAGCTTAGAACAACGTGAGGGTGAGCAAATGATGACAGAATCTTCATGTTTCTTTTAACTCTTGTACAATATAAAAAAAAAAAAGTAAATTTTTGTCTTTGAAAATAGAATAAATCTGAAGCAAGAATAAACAAATGGGAAACGCGTGACTGAGCTTAAATCTTTTACTCTCTAGCTATCACCTTTTCAAAGAGCTGTCATATTCCTCAGATGAAATAACTGTCTGTGCTGTGAAAATCATACACATCACTGACAGAGGAAACTGGTGCAATGAGCTTCAGTTAACCACAGGGTAATATTAGTGTGTAAACCTAGCCACATGCACATTAAAGAGCTTCAGAAACCAGCATCAACCACCAAATTCATTTCTTTTTATCAATGCTGAAAATAGTAAATATTTTTGTGGAATCTGATACATTTTTTTATTTTTTTATTTTTTTATGGTTGGAAATTCCAAAAGCAACAGCATTTATAGCATTCTGAAATTGAAGTAGAAAGTCTTTACTGTCACTTTTGATCAATTTAATGAATCCTTGCTGAATTAAAGGGTTAATTTCATTTTTTTTTTAAACTCACTGTCCACAGTCTTTTGTACGGTAGTGTAATTATAAGAGAGAAATGACCGACCCTAGACATAACCCTTTCATTATGTTAAGCTTGTGTAATACTACAGACTACAGACCACAAAAGCAAAACTAACTAAATAAATACAAATAAAAATTATAAAAAAATAATTGGCCAAACAAAATATATAAAGATTAAATAAATAAAGCGATTTAATTAACATTAGCTTGGTTGAGGTTAAAGAGCACATTATTTCTGTGACTGGATGGATTAAAGAGAATAAAGTCGACTAATTAAGCATAATTAGCAGGGTCTTTTAGCACGTGGATCTCAGGAAAGGCTGTCAAAGACATGTGTGTGTGTGTGTGTGTGTGTGTTAAATTATTTTATAGTGCTTAAAAGGCTTATTGAAATTCCTCTTCTTTTTTTCTTCCTCTTCTCCAAACTGCAATTAATTCGACTCAAACTACTTAACATTTGCATGTTCACACTTAACTGTAACACCATTCATAATCTAACTAATAGCAAAGATGCCATTGTAATATTTGCATACTGAATGGTCGTATTTCTTGAATTTATTTTTTTCTTGCATCTGTTTATAGATGCAGCTGCCTTAAATACGGTCACAGCTATTTTTTGCTGTGTAGCAAGCACTGGTATTTCATTCATTAACTGAAAATCAAGTCTGTCATGCAGTTATATCTTTTCTATCAGTGTTTTTGGCTCAGTCTTGTGAGTTGTGGAGACACTAAGATCTATCAGTGTGACCCAGCGACTTAAGACTGCTTTTGTGCTCCAGGGTCACATTTGATCATGTCTCATTTCTTTGACAAGTCAAAAGTCCAACAAATGATGGATCTGGAAATTGCTGTGAGATGAAACTGAGATTAAACTCGACAGAGACTGTGAGCGTTACAGTCAGGCACTGCCCTGGACGGTTCCGCCGGGTCCTGAGGAGCCACTAAGGTCCACCAATTCATTCCTGCTCTGTGATGCGTAGAAATCAATTACTGTCGTCATATGAAACATCTAAAGAAAAAGCTATCTATCCATCCTTCATCTCTCTGTCCTCCAGCTCACCCTTGTATCGCTCTTCTCTCCATCTGCTTCCAACAGTAATGGAGTCCAAACAGCTCTTTGTTGTAATGTATTCCTCTCATTCTTCTTATCCTGTCGTCACCCTCATGCCTCAGATTCTCTTGCATTCTGTTTTTTAGGGGTCCGTGGTTTAAGCAGAAGCCTGAATAGTAAGTGACCTGGAATATGTGTAATTTGCTGCACTTTTTAGGGTATTTTTAAGTTCAGTCTATCTTCTAAATGCATGTTATTTATCTTATTGTGAACAGTTCATCCATATATATGTTTCTTTTTCTTTTGTTAATCAAAATGTCAACTTCTCTCTGATGAAGTATACAGGACTTCTCCAATCATTTAATCCACTTAAACCCCACCCCTTTCTTACAATTGGCTGCAAGCTCGCAAAAAGATCTGCCAGCATCCAATCGACAACAGATGAATCTTTACTTTAGTATTAAATACATATTGATGTATTTCTGAGTGATATAGAGTTATTTTAACACCTGATGTCGTCACACAAGGAACGTCCTTCCAGAGAGGAAGCAAATTTTCAGATTTAGATTAAAGATGATAAAGACAAATTTTGCTTCCACTTTGTTACGTGTATTTAACTATATGTACTAACATTTAAACTAATCATTTGATACAATGCACTTGTTGTGTACATACGTTTTTACATTGTACGTATATTTAAAAGTACCTGTATCTAATTAATTTTGTAATACATTTTTGTAATTATATCTGTAATTTCACTGTTGACCCTATCACTACCTCTTAACCCATCCTTAAACCTACCCATACCACCTAACCTGGCCCAGACCTTACCCGTATCCCACCTCAATAGCAGCAAAAGTGTTTTGCAATATAACATGAACACACTCATTGTACCTAACAATTATTTATTTTGTTGACGTAAGTACAAAGTAGTTACAATTCTTTTTTATTTCTTTCTGTGGATTAATTTGTATGTATGAACTGTTTACCACAAGACTAGTTATTTGTACGAGTACGCAAGTAAGTGGGGTCAATTTTGATCATACGTGGACTTTTTAAAAATGCTCAATTACCACACATGATGGCAAATCCATCATGGCAAAGATTTTTTTTTTCTCATGTAACTCATGTAAGTTGGCAGTCTGCACAGAATGCGATGAGAGAGAAAAGCTTTATTCATGCGGGACTAGTTTCCCCAGTGAAGGTCATGTAAATTTGTCTTTCACAAACATAATTTGTGATTTCAATCTCGTCTGAATTGAACAATACTGTGTTTTGCTTACAAAACCGTACAGCAAATTACCTACTGCTCTTCTTAACTCAGCTGATCTCTGGGAAGAATGTCTGCAAATTATGGTGTTGTATTGTTAACAACAATTTTCCTAATTTATTTTGACCTTTGTCGAATGGCATAACTAAAGCTAATTTTCTTGTCTCTCTGCCAGATGCAGGTCCATTATGGATTTAGACCTTTTTGCCAATTTTCTAAGAAAAATACCTGGCAGTTCTAGTACTGCAGACAACATATTCCTCAGAACATCCACAATAACAGCATCATCAGATATTAAATTAATTTCCCTATATATAGTATATATATATGTACACACACACACACACACACACACACACACATTTTCTAAGAAAAATACCTGGCAGTTCTAGTACTGCAGACAACATATTCCTCAGAACATCCACAATAACAGCATCATCAGATATTAAATTAATTTCCCTATATATAGTATATATATATGTACACACACACACACACACACACACACACTTAAAAATAGTTGTAGTTGTTTTTGCTGGGATAAAAGACGACTTTCTAGAAATGATACATGCAAGTTACCACCTAGCCCATAAATTGTATATAAATTATCTGGATGTAACAATACATTTTTAATTTAAAAGTACCCCGCAACATAATCGTTTTTAAAAATGTTCATGAATCGCAATCAGAAAACATGTTATATACAGTATCAATGGCTTTCCTGATCACCCCTATGATTTCCTACAAAAGATTCAAAAGTTAATTGCTAGTCTTTGCTGTGAATTTTTTATTAGCCAAGTAAAATATTTAACAGCCCAGAACAGTTGTAAATCAAAGCCACAGAGAAATCTTTGAAGTTTTGTGAAAATGAAATGATTTGATTGGCATGGATGTTTTGATACTTGTAGGAAGCCGGACAAATGAAAACATGTTATATACAGTATCAATGGCTTTCCTGATCACCCCTATGATTTCCTATAAAAGATTCAAAAGTTAATTGCTAGTCTTTGCTGTGAATTTTTTATTAGCCAAGTAAAGTATTTAACAGCCCAGAACAGTTGTAAATCAAAGCCACAGAGAAATCTTTGAAGTTTTGTGAAAATGAAATGATGGCATGGATGTTTTGATACTTGTAGGAAGCCGGACAAATAAAGCTCATTAAATCTCATTAAAATAAGACAAACAAACAAACAGGAGAAAAACAAGCTGTTTACTGCAAACACTGGCAGAGAAGAAGAAACCTGTGGGGACGTGCTTATGAGAGAGACACGAGAGACCGCAAGTATCAGACTAAAGGCCGCTCATGGGTGTTGCTTGCGATGGAACCGGAGGACCTTGCTAAAAGTTACTAAAGTAAATATGCATATAATGATAATAATGATGATGTTGACAAAAATGTTTACAGTGTGTTATTGCTAAGTTTAACACAGCAAAGACACAGACGTAGCGCATCCCTTACAAGTAACTCACATGAATTTGTAGGTTTACTATAGAAAAGCTGAAATGTTTAAAAGTGTGACTGACCGAATTGATTGGATCGGTCTGACTCCCCGAAGCTGAAATGTCAAGCTATGCCCATGAGCCTGTTCACATCAAGACAAACATTCGGTTTTCGGAAATTTGTATTATTTTTCAGTCTTTCTGCCATAGTTTTTCCCCAGTTTTCATGCCAAACACTTGTGTTGATGTGAACAGGCCTTACAGTAGATTGTTATATTTTCGGAGTGTTTGCCCTCCGCAGAACTTGTTGCCGTGATGCTAAGGTGTTGTTGTACCTTGTGAAAAAGATGTACACTTTAAAATTTACAATTAAATAAAAAGTTATTATAGTTTAAATTTATATGAAATGTAATTAGTTTAACTTGAGTGCTTTTTTGACACACTTAAGTACTTCTATTGTCTTTGAAAAATGGTTAAAGTGTACTGCTGAATGTCCTGACAATCATTTATGATAAACTAAAATATACTTAATGCCATTTCTACTAAAACTTGCGTCATTTATTTAAATATATTGTAATTAGACATATGATGAAGTAGCAAGTAGTACATTTAAAATATGACTGAATCAAATAACACACTAAAGTAATAAAATACTGTGCTTTAGTATGTTAGTCAACACATCAAAATAAGTATTTTTAAAGCACAGCAAAATAGTATTAACAGATTTAAAATGTACTTTAATGTAAAACTTTTAATTTGACATTATCACAACATGCTCTATTTAAAAGTGTACTTAAATGTGTTAATTAACAGCCACGAACTCTCTTTAAATACACTTACATGTCCTTTTATTTTATTAATGTATTATCTGCAAGTAGTTTTCTTTTTTATACTTTTAAGATTTGAAGTACATAAGTGTTGTGTACACATTGTTGTGTACATTTAATACACACATTCAATACAATTAAGTACACTTCCTTTTTCACAGTGGGTGTGTTGCCAGGGCTTTGCTATGTAGTTGCTAAGTTGTTCTGGGTTTTTAGCATTTTACAGTTTTGGTTACGCACAGGTCGCACATTCGCCTTGAATTAGCTGTGCACTAATTAGTTTGTCAACACTGGCCTGGGCCTGTTGTTTGACAGCCGAAAAAGAAAAGGAAGAGACGCAACAACAACAATCTACCGGAGACCAGAACAACAATAACAGACGCCCGCGTTGACAAGCACTTGTATGACGGGTATAAAGAGATATCAGCAACTCTAGATTAATCGAGTATAAAGACATTGTTATCGATCATAACTTCTGGAGAGAAATACCGCAGACACTGGACAAAGATGATTATCAAATGGAGTATAGTTTGAAATGCGTAAAAGCCGAAGTACAGTATACTTTGAGCTCAGAGCAGGTGCATTTAATCCCAGACACCATTATTAAACACAACTGAAAACTTAACCTTAATTATAGTTACATTTAACCATGGTAGTGAGAAGCCATGCATGGTTTTACCTGTGGTTATCAACTCAGGCACACTGTCAAAATACTTTAGTTTAACTCTATAACAATTAGATGTTAACTTTTTATAGATGTTAAAGGTGGGGTAAGTGATTTCTGGTAGCCATTATTGATATTTCAAATCACCAAAACAAACATGCCCCTACCCCAAAAGGGTCTCGCCCTTATTTTGATAGCTCCGCCCCACACATACGTACGCAACCCAGGCAACGATTAGTTCTGTGAAACAAAGCAAAACCAATGTTACACCATGTCTACACCGGACGTGAGCGGCGCGAACTATAGAACTCATTATAATCAGTGATGCTGTCTACACTGGATGCAGCGCGCCACGACAAATCCCCGACAGTAAACTGCTGCTGCGTTCTATTTATGACGTATTGACACAAATTTCTAATAATTGTTTTTATCGCATCCAGTGTAGACAGACTTTAGCTGTTGCGGCACGGCGCGACACGTGTCGCGTCTGGTGTAGACATGGTGTTACTCACATATCGAGAAGAAACAAAGCAACCTCGGCGTCCGATCGCAGGCCTTCTGCTCCTTGAGTTCTCTCCAGCACTGGAAAGCTGATCCGATATTTACACGGGTCCTACTTCTTGCCTTATTGCCTTCTTTTGTTCCGCAGATGGTTTCCGCTGTTGTTTTTTATCCGCCATCTCTATCTTTCTGTCGCTCGGCTCGCTAATGTCCGTCCTGTGCACTGAGCGCTCTCTCGTCCACATCATGAGTAGACATTCCCCTTACTGCTGATTGGCTACAAGTTTGTTTTGGTACTCGGCCCGACTCAGTTTTCTAAAGCGTTTTTGAAAAAATACATACCCCACCTTTAACTGTTGGTAATATCAGTTCATTTTTCTGCTGAATATGCATTTCAACTTAAATTTCTAATTTTATAGGCTCCCCCCCACGCCCCACCCCCTTGGCCCCCTTCAAATTTTCAATTCGATGATCCGGCCCTCAAATGAAGCTAATTGAATAGCCTTGATTTAGAGACTTATGTATTAGCAATAAGCTAAGCGAAAAAAATCTGATAAAAGAAAATTGGAGGAGAAGAAATATAAGTGTTGATATGTGTATCAGGCCATTCAGAGCAAGCTTCTACTCTTCAGCAAGTAGGATTATTGACAGATAGGAAACAGCTTTAGGTTGATTTCTTACCTGGAACATGACCCTGTACTGCTCCTCGGGCTTCTGCACCACGCACATGTTACACCCCATCCTGACGTCTGACCCCTGACACCTTCAGGCCACGAACCTGTTCAGATCACCTACTCAGAGCAACGGCTGTGCTACTTCAGCCAAGCAGCATTTCCCAGATTCCTAGTGACTGCTCGGCTATCTTTCGCAGTTCAATGAAAGTACTTGGGTCTTCAGTTGGAGAACCGTTGAGTTCAAAGCATTTATGGTTCAGAGACAAATGCACGAATATCTCTTATGGCTTTAAAAAATGTCAGTTTTTCCTGCTTTTTAAACAGTCCATTTCATCCTACCTAACTAAAAAACTCTTCTGTACAAGAAGTCCAAACTCTCATTTCTCAAGTCTATTGGGGGGCGTGAAAACAAATGAATTCCAGTATGTAAAAAAGTTAATTTGTGCTTGAAGTGAAATGTTGTAGTACAGCACTTCTTCTGTTCCTGTCCCCCATTGATGTGCTTAATTCAGGGAATTCAGCATGAAATTACTCTTCTGTGTTTGCTCTCACACTTTTATCAAGGCCACTTCCACCAGTGCTTTTATGGGACTACATCCAAATTACTCCTAAATAAGTAAATGCTGCATGTACGTGGTTGCGTTATGTTCCATGTTGCGTGTTTTATTCCAAAGCGATGGAAGGATAATTGGAGAGATTGAATGTTTGGTCAAGAGAGACTTTCAAGGAAGAGTGCTCCAAGAACGAAAATTACTTTTGCCTCACAGTATTTGGCGAAGTCTGTGGCTTTGTTTCAGGTTTTTGCTTCCAAAAAGTAGCAGTTTAATTCCAAATTTTTATCTGCCAAAGTTTTTGATGGAAATTGAAAACAACAACTGGTCAAAACTGTATTTTATCATAACACAACTATTTACTACAGAAGCCCTCTAGAACGTCAGGTGTTTTTCATTCTGAATTGAACTGCAGACGAAATTTTTGACTGTATCTACTGATTTTTATCCACAGATTTCCTCTTCACAAACTATTCCTCACAGTGAAACCTGAAATCCACGATTCTCTCCCAGATTCGATCGACTGCTGTGAATATTGAAGAGCGGTTTGAGTTTGCTTAACGCCTTCAGGTATCCATACAGAATGATTTCTAGTGCCTCACTTTGGCTTTGTGCTTTTCCACCTGTTCCGCTTTCACTACGGTAGCTCTTCTTGTATCTCCCTCTTTGAACCACTGCTTGAGTTTCTACATTCACGTAAGTGTTTCTTGTCAGTCTCTCATCTCTCAAAGACTCTGAACTGTGTAGTGTGCATTGCCTTCAGCTGTATAAAAATGCATGTTGCACGCTGGATGAATTGGTAAAAACTGGTTGCACATGTGAAAGCGTGAGGTGAGAGAGTCAGTGTGCTTGAGGAAAATTCAGTCCCACGCACTCCTACGTCCGCGTTAAACACTTCTGCTTAGGTGCGAACAACAGTAAATCTTTCACTTGACTGCCTGCCCATCTGTACATGTCACCACCATAGACACCAAACACTGCCAGATGCGTCAAGATTCGGCTGAGCAGGATGCGTTTGAAGGAGTGGCTTCAAATACACTGAACTTTTGTTTCCAAAAACAACAACTATTATGCATTTATGTTTTATTTTGTAATAAAGCTCTGTACATTATGGTTATTATTAACCCAATTCCTCAACAGCGAAAATCTAGCATTATTTAGATCACTGAAGGAAAATTCAATTGAATAACACAAGCCCTTAAATAGTGATCACTGGTGCTCTGTCACATAGAAATCAATTTCTTTCTTAATAAGATACCAGTTGGATGCCTTTGGAGCTCAGTGGGTTGCGAAATGTAATTATCAGACATTTGGTTTAACAAACGCTTTGTCGTTCTGCTAGCACACTTTGCTGCAGAGGTGGGACGTTAGAAGGCTGAGCTGTCCGAAGGTGCGTATAAATCTTCATCTAATCGCGGGCTCAAATCTGAGGCAGCGGTCTTTACAAAAGAAACAGTTTGTAGCTAGTTTGCGAGTGCGTTCTTAGCTGATTTGATTAGCTTTTCCCGTGCTCTTCCTTTCCTCTTTCCATCTACTTCACACTTTCTCATCACTTCTTGTTTAGTTTCTGAGGAAACTATCACTAAAAATGCTGTCACAGCATTTCCATTAAAGCACCGCTCATATTAAAGTACTATTCATGCTAACAGAACTGTTTAATCACATTTTCCAAATGCTGACTCTCAAACAAACCAGCTTTACCTCATTAAACTGTCAAAGGGCTCGTGTTGTTTCACGCACCCTGCTGTTTGAGATTACAGGCTAGCCATTCATGCTGCAGTAACGTGCCAGACAGACTGAGCGCACTCTGAGATGTTAACAGGCGTCGCCCTCGTACGCCCACATACTTAGACGGGTCAAATGTTAGCACACACACTCATGCAAACACAGACGTCTGGCATATTTCACCTGAAATAACCTCAGAGAGTTCAGTAGGACAGCTTGTGAAGACTTAGAGGGAAAGATTTCAGAAAAAAATAGCGCAACGTTCTCAGAAGTATTCCTCAGCTAGACGGCATCCAACATCAACACACCCTTCGGTCGCCACAAGTGTGAAAAAGCCATGTGTCATAAGGAAAAAAAAGAGAGCATCAGACTCTGAAAGAAAGAAAGTCAGGTGTGAGGGAGAGGCGTGTCATCCCTCTTTCTCTTCTTCCTCTCAAGAGTGCTGCGTCCTTTTGTTTGGCCAGGATTTGAGTAATCCATACTGGCATGTTTCCTTTCCCAAAAATCCTTAAGCAGTCTTTATGGAAAAAAGCCACCAAACTGGATCAGTTCCTCCAGCTGTGGGATGAATTTCTGGTCCTGTTCAGAGCAGCATCGCTGTGATGGAGGAGAGGAGGATGGGAGAGCAGGCAGGTGAGGGGAGGCTGCTGCTGTCTCGTCCCCTCGTGTGAGCCGCTGAATAAACTCCCCCACTGCAGCGCAGAGAGAGAGAGAGACAGGCACACAAAGACATTAAACGCTCTGTGAAGCCACACACACACTAGTGCTCGCAGTGACTGGAGGAATAGTTTAGGATGCAACAGAAATCCACATCCTCCAGCCCCTCTCTCTCTCTCTCTCTCACTCACTCACTCACTCACTCACACACACACACAC
>NW_015537979.1:36838-40291 GCF_001515605.1 Sinocyclocheilus anshuiensis | reverse complement strand
CACACACACACACACACACACACACACACACACACACACTTTCTCTCCCCTCTGCCTTTTCTGCTGGTTCTCGGATTTAGATTCTGTCCCTCTCTATGCATCTCTCTCTCTCTCTGTTTTTAAAAGCGAGTTATTAATGTCCCATTTCAATTGAATTGAATTCAGATAGCTTTATTGGCATGATAAAAGTACATTTTAAAACAACACAGAAAATAGAAAAT
The DNA here is from genome assembly GCF_001515605.1 of Sinocyclocheilus anshuiensis. Classification (NCBI taxonomy): domain Eukaryota; kingdom Metazoa; phylum Chordata; class Actinopteri; order Cypriniformes; family Cyprinidae; genus Sinocyclocheilus; species Sinocyclocheilus anshuiensis. The sequence goes on along the minus strand of NW_015537979.1, from coordinate 40,070 downwards.
AGTCAAAGTGAACAACTGAAATAGGATTTGAAAAACACTGAGGAAAAAAAGTGTTTTTGAACAATCTGCTTACACCCTACTGACGGGTAGTTTTAGGGGTGGACCTTCATGCTTACTTTTTTCTGAAAAGGTTTTTGTAAACCTGATATTATGGGAAATTATTTGATGAGGTGGTGATTTTGATTCAAATGTCATACAAAAACGTACTCACATTGTGTTTACGTTGTACAAAAACATACCATTTTTGGAAAAAAAGTTACAAATCAAATTGTACAAATTTGTAAGAAATAGTCACCAATTCGCCAAAACTTATAGTTACAAATTCCCATGAAATAGTGTTGGTTTTTGTACGACTCAAATCATACAAATTCACATGGATTCGCAACCACTTTGGTAAATCATAAATTAATTACATTTTCTTGTGAAATTAGGTTCACAGAGCCTCAATATGCACAATGAAACAAAAGAAAAAAAGCTTTCTAGTAATGGTAATTAAGGCTGGGTAATAAAACAATAATGATAATTATCACAATATATTTTCCCTCGATAGAATGATAATACATGTTCGATAAATGTTTGATATAATGTTTATGCACCAAAAGCAGAACAAAACAGCATTAACGGTGCCACACGGACCAATTATCAGCTGGGCTCAAACGGCAGCGCGGCGTTTACTTGCTGATAAGTCTCGATCACGCGACCACAGCGAGACGCGCTTGACTTCAGCGAAGAACACAAATGTCTCTGTGATTTAGTTTAAAGCCAGATGAAACTGCACTGACAAACCCGAGAAACAAGGCTTTTCCGTGGATTTACTGCAGTAACAGTAATTTACACAATTAACTGTCTAATTACAACTTTCACTCAAGAGAAGAAATCTGCCTGACATTTATTGTGGAAAATTATCGATATTGACTATGAAAATTTTTTTTGTGATCATTTTTTTGTCCATTTCGCCCAGCCCTAATGGTAATACAACATGATTAAAATAAATAAATAACAAAATATTATTTTAATTAATATGACAGGAATCAGACAAAATATAATTTTATTTTAAATAAATTAAAGCTACTCTCCTTCACTTTTTTTCCTTAAATGCCTCTCTCTCTCTCTCTCTCTCTCTCTCTCTCTCTCTCTCTCTCTCTCACTGATCCCTTCTTCTGCATAATGCATTTTTAAAATGCCTGTGTACTAATGGATGGATGTGATATTCATGGTCATGGATTCATTTCTATTGTGCATGATTCGAGTTTGAGATCTTTTGAAAATATGAATAATTTATCTTCTGTATGGATCAAAGCATCAAAGATCCACACCTAATGTCTGGGGCTGTGTTCAGATGTGTTATCATGTAATTCACAAGAACTATTTATTTTATGCTGATGGAAACAACGAGCAGCTGAAAGAAAGAAAGCCGAAGGAAAATGAGAGAATGAGTGGACGAGGATGAGACGCAGAAGAGAAATTAGGTAACAGGTGTGAGACTGTGATGAAAGCTGAGAAACAGCCAAGAGCTGTAATGTAAATACAGTATATATATATATATATATATATGTGTGTGTGTGTGTGTGTGTGTAAGGGATAATGCACGGCTAGCTGTGCATTAAACGATTTTAAGCACGACGTGGAGGCCAAGAACCACCCCACGCGAAGCATTAAAATGGTTTCATGCACAGCTAGCCGTGAATTATCCACTTATACCATTGTCATATGCCAGCATTGACTACTTAAAAGCTGTTTATGAAGTTTGCAGCGCAATATTTAACCGGAAGGGTCAAAATGATGGTTCTCTTTCAAGAGGGTCTCTCGACGTTGCGTACAGCGTAAGCTGATTGCATTGGGGAAACACCTTAGAAACAGCCAAGAGCTGTAATGTAATTAGTGTGTGTGTGTGTGTGTGTGTGTGAAGGGAGGGCATCATAGAAGGTTTTGGCAAGACAGGGAAACTTGAACTGCTGGTTTATGGACATAACACTGATTCCTGAGACACTGGACAAACATCCCACAAATTTACATTAACATTAGTTAAAACAGATAAATAGCAACATTTGCACTCAAATTAATTAGAGATCGCTACAATGCAACGTAAATAAATAGTTTTATGTCCTCTTTGTGTTATCAAATAATAGCATTACATTGTCACCAACCTGTCCTCAGACCATAATTCAATACTTCATAGAAATTAAAATATATAATACATTTTACAGTATATAGAGGAAACACAATTTGGAGAAAATTCAGAGAAATATGATGGATCACACACACACACATTCTTAATGTGGTTTGGTGTTGGGTTGTAACAGGATTAGAGTTGTGCAGAATGTGTGTGAGCGCTCACTCTTCAGTCTGTCCTGAGGGAACCACAGCTAGACACAGACCAAACATGCACATGAAATTTAACCTCTTTTTGGAAGATATCATGGAAATACATTTGTTTTGCGGTGTTCGGCCAATCACAATGCACTGGGTCAGCTGGCCAATCAGAGCAGACTGCACTTGTCGGAAGGAGGTTCATCACTGAGGTTCATCACTTTGTAGAAAACGAAGCGTTTGAGAGAGGCGGGGCATAGAGGACCTACAATAATGTACAGTATTTGAAAAATAATGTGTTTTTTGAACATTAAAGCATGTCAACATATTCTGTTACACCAAATACACCAAATAATGATCTTTAAAAAAGCATCATATGACCCCTTTAAGTAGGTAGGCCACGCCCACTCCTTTCTGCAGCCAATCAGCTGTCAGCAGAATAATCATATCCCACAGCTGGATGATTCATCACTGCGATATTTATCAACACAGAGTCACATTGGCAAATGTGAACTGAAATGTCAAGTGCAAATATTTCTCACAGCCAGACAGAAATGCAGTTTGTAGTCTGATGATAAATGTTTTTGGCTGTTAATTCTAATAAAATTTGTGTAATAATCTTGAAGACACCACATTTATTTTTGCTCACTATCATATTTTATTTATGACTATTTCCAACAGCTGCTGTACCTTTAAAGAAATCATCCAATAATAAAAAAAATTGCTGAAAATTTACTCACCCTCAGGCCATCCAACATGTAGACAAGTTTGTTTCTTCATCAGAACAGATTGGGAGAAATGTAGCATTACACTTGCTCAAAAATGGATCCTCTGCAGTGAATGGGTGCCGTCAGAATGAGAGATCAAAAAGCTGATAAAAACATCACAATAATCCACAAGTAATCCACACCACTCCAGTCCA
>NW_015537979.1:25525-36704 GCF_001515605.1 Sinocyclocheilus anshuiensis | reverse complement strand
CAACCACGCCTACCTAAAACGGCTTGTTCTAACACGCCCCCACATGTCTACGTCACGATGTGGGAAGATTTTCATAACGCCGCCCGAATGTTCACGCAAAGAAAGAAGGCGTAACTTTTATTCTCGCTGTAGTATTGTTGCCGCCGCCATGCCGGGAAGACGCTGTGTTTCGTTATGAAAGCGAAAATACTTTGCTTGGCCTTCCAAAAGAGTACACGACTAGAAATCAGGGCTGTTCTGACTCACAGACTGTAAGTATGATTTCATATTTAAAGGATTTGCCACTGATGATTCAAACGTGAGTTTTGAGCAGAGTAGAGTAGCGCTTGTTGTTTGTCATTTCAAATGCAGACATGGTTTTATGTTTACGCAGCGCGATGGAATGCAACGCGTAAAAAGACAGTATAAGTCATTATAATCAGTAATTATGTCCCCACTGGATGCAACAAATGCCTCGTTTGTAATGGGTTTTAATGTTTTTGTCTCGTCGCTCCGGCCGGGACACGGCATCAACAGTATGGTAAGGGGCGTAACATTTCCGTCACACGCTTGAGGTATTCGGCAAATCACAACACACTGGATAGCTGGCCAATCACAGCACACCTCGCTTTTCAGACTGATGAACTTTGTAAAAATTGACGCGTTTCAGAAAGGCGGGGCATAGAGGAGCAACAATAATGTACAGTATGTGGAAAATAATGTGTTTTTGAACCTTAAACCACATAAACACATTTCATTACACCAAATATACAAAATAATGTTATTTTTAGCAACATCATATGACCCCTTTAAACTATCACTTCTGGCCAAAATATGAATCCATAATCCATAATAACACTTCCTCCAGTGAAAAAGTACTTCACCTGTTGTCTTCTCACATCAAAATCCACCCACATATTTGTTTAGCAGTTTGAAGATAAAAATGGCTTAATAATTTTATTTCTTGCAAACACAAATTTTTATATTTTTTCCCCATGTAGTTTTCATGCTAAATATTCATTGAAAAGATGCAGTGCCCAGTGTCTTTTGTAAGGTTAAAATTCTGTGGCAAGAATGTGAATTTGCAGCACCTGTCTGCGCAAAAGACGAGACAGAAAGAACGAAAGCGAGAAGGAATATGAGCAGAATTTTAACAATGTTCTCATCATTTATTTAGTGCTTAAGGGGATGAAGCAATCATTAAATAACCCACCTGACACTGCTGCAGAGATGTGTGCAAGTGTACATCTGTCTGTCTCATTGCTTCTTTCTGAGTACATTTACATGGAAATCATATTTTGAATATTTATGCTTATATATCTGCATGTCACCAGCAATCAAACTGGGTTTGGAATGACATGATGGTGAATAAACAATTCAGTTACTGGTTGTTATGAGGAGGAGAGGTGCATTTGGTTGTGACACACTGGGGTTGTCAACATCTGCGCCCCCATGGACTCGTAACACAGTTCAGCAGCTGTGGTGTTTAGTATAGGGACCCCTAGTGTTGGAATTTCGACACAATGTTGAAGTGACCGACTGAAAGGGAATGTCTCAGTTACGTATGGTAACCTTCGTCGCCTGATGGACACGTTGTGTCCCTTATGCCACAACACTGAACTGCTTCTGAGCGGGTTGAGATGCTTTTCGACTTCAAAAACGAATGAGCAAATGCCAAGCTGTTTATACCCGGGTATCCGGGGCGTGGCCAGCTATGCAAATTTTGCTCACAAATTTCATTGGCCTTTTCTCAATGACGTCAGATGTGTCTGCGCTCCCAAGTGCGACGCCTAGTGTCGGAACTTCGACACAACATCTCCGTTCCCTCCATCTGGGAACGAGGGTTACCATACGTAACAGATACATTTTCAGAAGATGATCTTATGTGTTAAAAGAGAGAAAGATAGCTGTGACAGAGTGACTATTGAGTGTAATATAATATCTGTTTCCTCAGGCTGAGAGATTATCATGACTGCAAATCTGTTGGGTCAATAGCAAATGACTGTGATTTCTCTTGGGTTTTGTCAAGCCATGTCCAAACATCTCGCTCTGTCTCCATCCCTCATCTCTGTCTCTCTCGCTCTCTTTCCTCAGAGGAAATGAATGAGCCTCATTAGACAACAACAACAGAATGTTTTGGGCAACTGGGTGCAAACATTGTAAATGAAAATTCAAACTTTTTTTTTATTCAGTGATAAAGCCCGCTGAAATTAAAATGCTAAATTAACTACTATAACAGATTGATAAAACAGCACTCTGCACTCTGTTGGTTAGATGACTTTTAAGTTAGCATCTCTGCAATTCAGTTGTCAGTGGATTTTAGATGTAGTACTGTTTCCCTCAAGTTTGAATATATTAAATCTGAGATCACATCAAAGCCTGATCACCTCACTAAAACATGGAGCCTATTTTTACATTACGTGTATTTTAAAACCCCATGAGTTTTTTGGCTTTTAGTCCATGTGAGTTAGCTGTTAATGTAATTTAAACAAATATATGTATTTAAAATGTACAGTCTTTGTAGTCGTGGCCTAATGGTTAGAGAGTTGGACTCATAACCCAAAGGTTGCGGGTTCGAGTCTCGTACCGGCAGGGATTGTAGGTGGGGGCAGTGAATGTACAGCGCTCTCTCCCACCTTCAATACCATGACTGAGGTGCCCTTGAGCAAGGCACCGAACCCCCAACCGCTCCCCAGGCGCCGCAGCATAAATGGCTGCCCACTGCTCCGGGTGTGTGTTCACGGTGTGTGTGTGTGTGTTCACTGCTGAGTGTGTGCACTTAGGATGGGTTAAATGCAGAGCACTAATTCCAAGTATGGGTCACCATACTTGGCCACATGTCACGTCACTAAAGTATTGATAACTACACATTATACAGATTTTTGTCCAATCAAATGCTTTCTAGAATAAGTACTTTGATGTGCCACACCCCAAACTTCCTGTATGAAATGTGCATTCAAGTCATGCCAGAAAGGTCATATTTATGAGCTGAACACACGAGCACCACCAGAACATGGTAATTACGGGTGGAAAAATGGGGAAACAGAGAAAACACGGCAGACGCAATGGATGCAGCACCTGATGACTTAATTTTTTAAGTAAAACAGGGTAAACAATTAACCCTGTGTTTTCATAAGTTTGCCTTTCACACTGTACATTTCTAAATTTCCTTAAGCCCATGTTAATGTTCTTATTAGCATATTTTCAGTTTCAGTGTCACTGACTGGATGAAGGCAACATGCGATGTGCTTTATACAATGGCAGTAGCATCGCGCATCCTTATATTACATATTGCTGACTGTACTATCACGTTTTCCAGAATGAACTTTTCGGAATATAAAGGTAAGAATGAAAGAGTCTTGTCTTTGCTCGAATTAACACGTTTTCCATCATTTGACATTTTTTCCATTTAAATGCCGAAATTACTGTTTATACAACACACTGTGTTTTCGTGACCGTTGAAATCATGTGAATTTGAGGCATGTGATTGGCTCTCGGTTGCTAAGCATGATCTAGCCGTAACATTCTAACACTGCTTCATTTCACACTGTACATGTTTGGCACCGTAACGCAGGGGTAAGTGCATTGTGAAAAGCCTTTATTTTGCTTCATATAAAGTCACTATTGCAAAATAATTGTCTTGATATTTAAGTTTCTACAGCATGCTATGTGAGACTTAATCATTCCAAGCACCAAGAACTGCTTCAGTTTTTCAAATGTTAATATGGAATTAACAGGCACCATACTTGTTATGGGACGGGGTACAAAATAATATGTACCATTTAGGGGTAAATAAGGTACAAACATGTACCTCTTAGCTTTTGTACCTTAGGGTACCACCCCCAATAACAGCTTTGTACTTTATTCTGCTGTATTAAAGTGCCCCTAATATGCCGTTTCGAAATATTGCTTATCATGCAGTGTGTAGTGTAGTAGCTGTATGTGAATGTAAACGATCTGCAAAGTTGTAAAGCCGAAAGTTCACAATAAATAAAGTTATTATCTCTCAAAAGAGAAAATTGACTCTGAACAGCCCAAATGAGTCGTCAGTAATTCTAATCCCATACATTTGCATAATGCCGCCTATGTTCTACGTTGGCCAGCCGTGAACAACTTAACCCGCCCTTAAACAATCTAGCTTGTTCATGTGGTTATCATCATGTCGAGAAGACGCCGTGACCTACACTGTGAAAGTACGTTTATTTTCATTTCTGAAAGATGAGGCTGTAAAGAATCAGAGGTTAAAATTATTTTTTTCCACTGTACCACAGCAGTACAACTCCAATCATTTTTGTGTTCCCGTCATTTTACTGACGACTGCTTCTCTAATCTCAAGAAGGTAAAAGTGGGATTCACAAAACACTTGCTCTTGAAAGATGGCTCAGTACCCAGTTTATTGAGTAAGGTCTAACTGCAGAACCGCAGAACCATACGTCATAGCAGTGTGAGGACAACAGCGCCGGCCTAACAGTCTGATGCCGGAAGTGAGCGGAGCAAGTGTTGCCTTACAAGGCATTCCGCTACTGCCGTGTTTTGGACCATTTCAAAGTTTAAAACCACGTTATTATCGTTCTGAACACAGTTCGCAATGTACGACACTGCAGTTCATCCACCTGTAACTACAATAAAATAAGATTGGTGGAGAAATAATTTTCACTCATTAATTCTAAATTTCACACAGTTACAAAGAATCAGCACGATTGCAAAGTAACGATGAACTGAATGTAAAAATTTGTAGAAAAGTATTTTCTTGTAAAACATCCTTTAATAATTTTGAAATAAAACAAAAACTATATATATACTGTATATATATATGTATGTGTGTGTGTGTGTGTGTGTGTGTGTATTTGTATGAAATAATATAAAAAATAAGAATTATGCTGTCCTACTAACAAAATACATTATACTACCATTGACAATTTTTAATAGGTTTTTTTAAGTTAAAATTATAGTTTATTATCCATTTGTTTTGTTGTGTTATAAATGATTAACAATATAAATTTAACACAAATCTTAAAACAAAAAAAAGCGTTTAGCTTTGAACATTTGATTTAATTGAAAGATTTTTTTTTTTATACTCCAACATTTCACAACTAACCACTTTTTTCATAGAACATAAATAAAAAAAAAAACATCTATAGTGGAGTGAAACAAATAGCCAAAAATGATTAATTTAAATAAAATGTGTTTTTCCTCTTAAATAGCAAAAGCATCACACACTAGCTGTACCTGCTCCAAATAAATACAATTAATTAAAAATACAAAATCAAACTAAATAAAATAAATAAAACAAAATCGATCCAAAGAAAATAAATTGAATACAAGTTATGCAGGCACACATTTAAAAATAAACAAATCAAAACTCCATAAACATGGAGTTACTCCTGAGGTGCCTTCTGTCCAGACACTCGTAAAGAAAAACTTCCATATCTTCCTTGAATTGGAAACGAAACATGAAGGCTCTTTGGCCAGTTGTCTGTCATCATTCATTTCCGCCTGATCAAGTTAAAGAAGGGCCTATTCCTGGTCTTTCTTGTTTAATTTCAGATACCACGGCTCTTCCACAAAACCTCTGAAGGCATGGCAGTTTTTTCCATTTTCATTAACTTTTGACTGAGCTCTCTTCTTACGCCATGATTAACTTCTCACCGTGTCTTCCGCCATTATTAGTTTACATGAACTCCGCCCACTTCCGATCTGATACTGCTACTCCGCACACTTCCGGCATCAGACTGTTAGGCCGGCGCTGTTGTCCTCACACTGCTATGACGTATGGTTCTGCGGTTTTGCAGTTGGTTAGTATTGAGTTTATTTGGGCCAGATGGCTCCACTGACTCACAACCTGACAAATAATAGATGTTTCTATTTTCTATCGAGCGTTCATAATATGGAACTATGGCAATGGGCGTATCGTTTCCGACATGCGCTGTACGCAGTAGACCAATCACAACAGACTGGGCCATCTGACCAATAAGAGCAGAGTATAGCTCAGGAAAGGAGGGGTTTAGAAAAACTGAATCTTTGAACTGCTTTCAACGAATCGTTTGAGAATCGTTGGAAAATAAGGTCATATTAAATATATAATTTGAGAAAACAAAATCATTTTTTTGACCATGTACTGTATGTATGTAAACCTATTGTAGGAGACTCCCAAAACAATATTAGGAACCATAAAAATGTCATAATAAGGGCACTTTAATAATAATCTTAAAGGCTTGATTGTGCTGCTTGCTGTTCCACTCAAGGATGCAGTGGGCAAAAGTGTATGCTTGTCAAACAGGGAATGAGAACTTCAATGAGAATCAGAAAGAGAGATGGGCTCAATGTCAGCTGAGGTTAATTGGCTGTGAGATGAAGCTTTGATAGCTAATGGTGGGAAAGCTGCTTAACCAGCTTAAGGTGGAGACTAGTCACATACACTGGGGGATGGGAAAACAATATTGACAACCAATAGATAAAAGGAAGGACTGAGGTGTGAGGTGGTTATAAATGATTGGCCAAAGGATGGGAAAAGAAACAGCCCTGCCAGAAAATCCATTTACTGGTTTCCAGCTGGTCATTAACTGGTCAGCTACCTACCATGTTCCAACAAATAGCTTGATCACCTTGAGCTAGTATGACTGAAACACCGCTACCATGATGGATTTAGAAAGAGAGGACAATCTATGTAGTTTAATAAAAACAACAATAAAAAATCTTGAACGTTTTATACATTGTCATGCCAAATGTCTTTGTTATACTTTAGATATTTTATAGTATGGGTGTTATTCGAGATCATTGTGCGGTGTCACTGTCATGAGAACGTCCTCAGTGAAAAGGGCACACTGAATTTTCCTGCTCTACTTCAACACTGACTGTCCTAAAGAGGCCCCTTGAGAAAAGAAAAGTCTACTAAATTGTATTGAATGTCCACTTGCACTGCAAACTGTACTTGCAGATAATATAATAATGAATGAATAAAATAAAAGGCCACTAAAGAGTGTTCACTTTTATCACTGTGTCTGTCTTAACACATTTAAGTAGACTTTTAAAATGTGCACTTTTTAAAAATGTCAAAGTAAACATTTTACTTTATAAAAATATAATGTAAAATGTTTACTTTGACATTTTTAAAAAGTGCACTTTAAAAAAAAAACATTGTTTTTATAATCTTGTTGTGCATTAAAAAATACACTTATTTTGATCTGTTGATTAACATACTATAAATCACATGTGAGGTAATTGATTATCATTTTAACTGTAGTGTGTTATTCGATATTACATTTAAATTTAATATATTTTAAATGTACTAAAATGCAGTGTCATCATTATGAATGTGTAATTACAAATATATACAGTATATATACTAAACCCTAACCCACACGGCAAACAATGTTCAAAATAAATTACATTAAAGTATAATTTAGTTGATCATAAATGCTTGTCAGTAGTACAGTAGTACAATTTCCTTCTTAAAGGTAAGGTGTATTTCTTTTTCACAAGGGACAGTCCAACACATGAAATATGTGAAAGCTGCTTAATGTGAGAAGCGGTACCTGTTCAGGTTGTGACTGTATGTTGCCTTGAGCAGAAAACTGTGACATTTCTTGTTATGTTACTTTCATAGATAATGACAACTAGCCTAGAGGAAGCATGGTATTTCTTATAAAGGTACATGACACATTCAGGTATAGAGTCAAGTGCTTCTGAGCGGCTATGCATCAGCTGCAGCAAAACCCATATTTGCTGAATTCTGAATTTCATAAATGCATTGATGTATTAAATATTTTGTTTTATTGTTATATTAATGAATTTTTTTTTTTTTTTCGTGTGCATGTGTGTGTGTGTGTGTGTGTGTGTGTCTGTGTGCTATTAGGTGCTATTGACAAAAGATATCTCGTTGACATAAGATATCTGTATGAAACAGACCATTCTTAATGTTCATGCCTTGTATAATTTTATTTTACTAGCAACATTTTTCTATTTACTTTGGCAATATTGTGTGTAAAACAAAATATGTTGCGATTAAAATATATACAAAAATGAATGTGTGTGTGTTTGTGTGTAAGGTGCCAAAGCTGAATAAACTGAATGATAAAAAATAAGAAAGACAATGAATGTGAAAGAAAAAGAAAGAAATGAATCCCAGGTTTTGAGAAACATGGAAACATGCTGCCTATGCAGGGTTCTGTTTGTTTAATTATTTCTTCTTTGCAAATGTTCTGAATGCTGCCGTTTCATTTCACCTCAAACTCAGCATTAAATCTATCTTATGCTCTTAAATAAATATCAATCTGCCAGAAAACAAAAAAATACATACAGTAAAGTCTGGTCAACAGCTTCTTATTAGATACGCAGAGTGCTTCTCACAAACATTGCAGTTTTTTTCCCCCTGTTTTGCTTTCGTCTCTAGAGAGCTCAGAATCGATCAATATTCTAATGACAAATCTGCCTCAAGCAATTTTTCTACATAAACAGCACAAACCACTCTTAGGGGTACAGAAATCTCTCTCTTATTTTCCTCTTAACACCCTTTCTCTCCTCTTCATCCCTTGATAAGCAGTTTTCATGGAGATTAGGGCTACTGTTTGCACATCTCTGTGTTGATTTAATCCAAATCATTATGGGAGCAGTGGCTGTGGATACTGTCTTGATCAATGCTAATAAACAGCACCCCTGGGTGTTCGGTACCCATGATACAATTTGTGTTAAGATTGCATATGGAGTAAAGCTGGAATTTTTTATTTTTAACTTTTTATCAAAAACTTTCAAAATATTAGACTTTTGGTTGGATATGAAAATCTCCCGCTTGCAATCCGTTGCTCATAAAACATCTCTGTGAGAGATTTTCAGTCCACTTTATGCCCTTGTATTATTGAAATTAAATCAGACGGGACAACATCGGAATAGCAATGAGATGAGCTGCAGAGCTTCTTCACTGTAGTTAGATTTGCTGAATTTAGCACTCATAACTGTTTTAACCCTAGTTTTTATGTACAAACCCTTTACAGCTGAAACTAGACAGCTTTTGAAAGTGATCTGAATCAAGAATGAATCCAGAGTGAATGTGAATGAGAGCGATCTGGAGTAGACTAAAATAAGTGTTTGTAGTAGGGCTCTCAGTTCAAATTTTTAATCTAATTAATTACATGGTGTAGTGATTAATCTAATTAATCGCTAATTAAATCTGGCTGTGAAAGTACCCCCAATCAAGTAGACATTATAAAAAGTAGCTTTAGAAAGAAATATTTTATTTGATTTATTAGAACATACATTTTATTACATATAAACGTTTAGGCTACAACAGCGTAACATAAACTATGGAACATGTAACGGGTTCCGTGGCATGCGGAACACGTAGACATGCTACTAAAAAGAATGTGTGGTGTGGAACCTGAGTTATCAGGAGAAACAAAAAGGACAAGCAATTTGAGTTTAGCTCATCAGCGTCTGAAGTAAACACAACGCATCACTATGATAACCTCGCACATCCACTCCCCCTATTGGCTGAAACTGCTTTGTTTCAAAATCTGCATTTAACGGTGATGAATAAACAAGTCTTAAAGTGTACAAAATTGACTGTTCATAAAATATAATAAATAATTTTAAAAAAAATCACAAAACAGACATCACCATTGTGACTACACAAGAAGATGATTTGAGAAACATCTCAGTATTTTTTGTTCATGTGAAAGTCATCGTTAACCAAAACAGCTTGGTTACCAAAAGTCTTCGAAATACCTTATTTTATGTTCCACAAAAAGAAAGTAAGTCATGCAGGTTTGAAACGACATGAGGGTGAGTAAATGATGACAGAAATTACATTTTTGGGCGAACTATCTCGTTAATGTTTTTTTTTTAATGATACTCTAAATAAGACACTAAAACGGTCAGTAGTTGGCGGTAAAATGTCTTTAGGAGTAAGTCATTGAATCATTCATTCATTCGATTTGTTCAAACTGGTAATTCATTCAGGAATGAAGTAAATGGCTCTCTATGAATGCGCCATTGAATCATTGGTTCACATGATTCGTTCAAAACGCAGATTCATTCAGAAATGAATCACTGCTGTGTTGCTCGGATACACACAACAGTTCTGCTGTGGATTCATAGGTAATATTTTCGTTGGTAAAATTGAGCAAAAACAGACAATATTGTATAAAATATAACACAATATTTACTTCTTATTTACTAAACTGTTGTATAAAATAACATTTGCACTCATGTTATTCGACATAAACAGCACCAGGGAGCAGAGGACCAGGGTGGAACATAGAGCCAGAGCGAAGCAGGCAGAGCAGGAAACCACCACGGCGGAGCAGACGACCAACATGGCGGAGCAGACAGAGCAGAAGACCACCTTGGCGGAGCAGACGGAACAGAAGACCACCAGGCTGGAGCAGATGGAGCAGAAGACCACCAGAGCAGGACCGAAGACCACCAGGCTGGAGCAAACGGAGCAGAGGCCCAAGGCAGAAACTGGGACCTGGGTAAAATTGAGTAACAGGAAACAGACAGTGCATTCACGTTCTCAAGAACCGAGGCAGGGAACACAAAAAGTTAATCAATAGTCTCCCTGGTGACCACTGAATGGGTAGACAGTTCAAAATCTGGCTCATTGACTGAAACTGGACAGGAAAACAGTTCATAAACAGGCTCATTGACTGAAACTGGACAGGCAGACCATTCAAAATCAGTCTCATTGGTCGAAACAGGACAGACATATGGCTCAAAACTAGACTTCTTGACTGAAACAGGATAGGTAGACAGTTCATTAGTGGTCTCTTTGGAAATGACAGGGGTAGCGGGACAGACATGGAGTGTTTTTGTAGTTTCTGGGCTCATGACAGACAGAGTTAAGAGGTCAAAGGCAGATCTTTGGGCTGTGACAAGGTTACTTGAGTCTTCAGGGAGCTCAGTTAAGGTTTCTGGGGGTCGTGACTGGACTGAGGGGGCAGATAACAGGTTAATTGATTGCAATGGGACTGACAGAAACTTAAAACACATTACTTGAAAGTGGACAGACAAATGGCTCAACATTAGACTTACGGACTGAAACAGGACTGGCAGAAAGAGGTGGATGGCCTCATTGGCCGGTTCAGAGCAAGGCAAGAGTTCATAAACGGCCTCCTTGGCCGGGACAGGACAGGATGAGAATTCACAGGTGGCCTCCTTAGCCGTGACAGGACAGGCAGAGAATTCACAGACGGCCTCCATAGCC
>NW_015537979.1:17805-25486 GCF_001515605.1 Sinocyclocheilus anshuiensis | reverse complement strand
CCCCTCTGGTGGTTCTTCAGTAGTAACATCAGGAAACGGGTAGAGTTCATTAACATCCTCCTTAGCAGGATAGGTACAGTGTTCATCTACGGTTCCTTCGACCGTGACATGACGGGCTGAAAGTGTATTGCTGGGCGCCACCACCATTCACGGAGCTGAAGCGAGCGCCGCCACCTCGGGAGGTTCTGCAGCCTCAGCCGCCACCTCTGGAGGACCTGGAGGGAGCACCGCCATCACTGGAGGTTCTGCAGCCTCAGCCGCCACCTCTGGAGACATCATAGTGGACACTGCCACCTCAGGAGTTTCTGTGGTGGTGAATGCAGCCCAAACACACCAAAAAGCGATCCCCATCATGGGAAATGCTTCAGACAGGGGAATCAGACTCTGGATGATCAGCTGTGATGTGACGTGACTCTGGATGATCAGCTGTGATGTGACGTGACTCTGGATGATCAGCTGTGATGTGACGTGACTCTGGACGAATAGCTGAAACATGACGTGACTCTGGACGAACAGCTGAGACGTGGCGAGACTCTATAAGATCAGCTAAGACGTGACGAGGCTCTGGGAGATCAGCTGAGACATGACAAGGCTCTGGCAGATCAGCTGTGACGTGACGAGGCTCTGGCAGATCAGCTGAGACTTGACTTGACTCATGAAGATCAGCTGTGACTTGACTCAGGAATGGAAGCTGTGACTTGACTCATGACGATCAACTGTGACTTGACTTGACTCATGAAGATCCACTGTGACTTGACTTGATTCATGAAGATCAACCGTGACTTGACTAGACTCATGAAGATCAACTTTGACTTGACTTGATTCAGGATTGGCAGCTGTGACATAATGGGGTGCTGTTTTGTCCGCCATTTTGTGATCAGGCTCCGCTGTCGCCGTCATTTTGTGAGCGTGCTCTAGTGCGGCCGCCATTGCACGAGTGAGTGTGGGGTCGCGTTCCTCCGCGACACCCACAGTGAACGATGAACCAACAGTCAACAAAGCCTAATCCATAAATTGAACGAGAGTTGAACGGGGACTCACGGATTAAACGTGATTTGAGCGATTGATTAATGCCCTCATAAAAGAAATCTATCAAGATACACTCAGGCAAATCAGAATAATTAGCGATCTCTAAATACTCTTGAATATAGCTCTCGAGCGATCGTGTGCCCTGCTCGAGAGCTAATAACAGTCTTGCGGTGTCCATACCTGGCCAGTGTCCTGTAGAAAAGCTGCTGGTTCCTTGTGTGGCCAAGTATTCTGTTACAGGGCGAACGAGATGTGAGACGTGCGGATCCATCTGCAAAGCTTTTATTTAAAGGGGTGGTCATAAAACAGGCAAGGTTCTGACAATGGCAAACAGGTATATTGAGGCAAGACAAAGAGTATTCCAGGGACAGACAAGGTCAACAATCGGCAAACATAATCCAGTGAGCAAGGCAAGGGGGTATACAAATAAACAAGCAATAGTTCAGACGAGGAGCACAGTATCCAAACAAAGGCGAGACGAGAGGGGTAATCCACGGCAGGAAATAGTCCAGGGCAGGGCAGAGATCAGACAAGATGAGGAAAACAGGCAATAATCAAGACATGGGTAATCCAGGCAAAGAACAAGACTAGATATATTTTTTATTATAGATATTTTTTGAGATGAGGGGGGAAAAAAAGATTGTATAGGGAAAGCTCTGGCTTCGTGTGGACATAGCCTTAAACACCACTGAAATCTGTGGAATGACTTGAAGACTGTAGTCCACAAACACTCACCATCAAATTTAACTGAACTTGAGCAGTTCTGAAAAGAAGGGTGGGCAAATATTGCAAAGTCTAGATGTGCAAAGTTAGTAGACAAAGAGACATGTCCCTACAGACTAAAGGCTGTAATTAAAACAAAAAGTGGTTCAACAAAATACTGACACAAGGGGTGATCCTTTTTCCAACTCTGTTATTGTTTTTTTTTTCTGACGTGTTGGTGTTATATCTTTCCCTTGGATGTTATAAGTTGCACTGAGTAAATACAACTGGATAAAACAAAAACTGTGTCCGTAGGTGCCGGGTGATTCTTTCTATACACACTGTATAGAAATACGGCGCCTATAGCAGCATTCCTATATAAGGTCTATTCAGTATTATTCAGCAGCTTTATCGCTTGCTCAGGAGATAATTACCTCCTCCATCCCCAACTGCTCCTTTCATCACAGTCAGGACTTGGCTTTCTGATATTCCTCACTGAATCAGACTGGATAATGTTGTTACACTAAAATTTAATTAAGAACATTAATGATATTTGCATTTGTTTCTGTTCTGTTTACCCTAAGGTGGTTATTGCTGCTCTCCTTGCTCCTTCATGACAGGCTGCATAGATCTGCAGGGATATTTTGCCCAGAACAGAACCATACCGCCAATCCAAACTGTAAGCTAAGTGTCAATCATCTTTGACGATAGTGGTCCTGGCAGAACTGCATTTATGGACTACATAGTTGTTGCCCTTCATCATGTTCGTCAACAGTCAACTGTATGAAATGTAAGATGACGTACAGGTCTGGGGCGGGGCGGGGCAGGTGCATTAACTGGGTTAAAATATTTTAATTGCTGAATGCAGAATTAATGTGAATAAGATGTATCTAATTCAGTTAAACTAAAGGTAAGTGTAAAGTTACATACAAGCTTAAAAGTTTCATACAATTTCATACTCACTTTTTATGTATGAACCCTTCAGAGCTCAAACTAGACAAAGAATCAAACTGTGGACCAGTGGATCTGCTGGATTTTCAAGTGATCTGGATCCAAAGTGAATGTGAATGGGAGTAGATCACAGATTAGCATTTTATTTAAAAAAGTTATGTAAGGTTTTACGTATTAAGCTTTTAAGGATCAAACTAGGCATGCTTTGAATGTAATTGAATGTAAGTGAATGTAAATGGGAGTAACTTGGAGCAAATTACAGATTAGCATTTTAGCTTTTAAAATAATAGGCAAAATGATAGAAAATAGTTTTTTCTATAAGGATCAAACTAAGCATAATCTGAACCAGTGGATCTACAGGATATGCAAGTGATCTGAATCCAGACTGAATGTGAATGGGAGTAATTTGGAGTTGTCTACAGATCAGTGTTTGTAGTAAATGAAAGGATTTTAATGTTACAGCCATGCAGAGCAACAAGCTTCCTAAAACAACAGATTGTATAATTAAGTTTTCATTGAGGCAGATAGTCAGCCACCAGAGGGGCTCAGTTCCTCTCAGTTCAGAGGAAGTGTTTGTGTTGGTCCTAAAGGGAAACATTACAGTCGCAATCACAAATGAGATCAATCTTAACAGGAAACTAGTCTCGCATCCTCTCCAACACGCACATGCTCAGACACACTGCTATCTCCTTTCTGATTTGAAAGTAACACACCTTGCATGCAAATACATACACATTACAGCCAGACACAGAAGTGTGTGCCTTGCGGCTATGTCAGATCAGTACATCATTACCTCTTTCTGCAGTCCCTGTTCTTTCCTGCTTACATCGGCACTTTTAGACCATCTACAGCCTCCACCCAACTGCACACATATTCATCACAGCTACAAATTCTTTTTCATCTCCTGTAATCGATTAATATCAGGCCACTGTGTTAAAACAACACACAGATAAAAACGTGAAGATGGAAAGATCAAAGAGGTGATGAGGGGAATTTAAGGGAGATCAGCAAGACATGAAGAAAAACGAGATATGTCCGTGTTGTGGGGCAACAAGGGATAGTGAGACAGAGAGGTAGAGTATGGACCAGAGAGCAGGGGGAGGTGCGGAGAGTCAAATTAACATGTAATCGTGCTGTAGGCGCTCGAGGTATCAGTGACATGTTGACTGATGGTGCCGCATGCTGCAGAGAAATGGTCACTGTCTGAACCTACTGTGTAAATACATGCATAAAACACTTGCATACTTCACATTAGACAATGCAACACCAGGTTTTGTTTCAATACACACATTATCACTTCGTTCCTAAACCTAGTGAGCTGCCTCCATAGAGGACGTTAAAGCGGTCCTATTATGCTTTTTTACATTTTCAACTTCCTTTAGTGTGTAATGTTGCTGTTTTGCATGAAAAAGATCTGCAGAGTTACAAAGCACAAAGCCCACTCCAAAGGGAGTTATTCTCTATATCAGTAAGCACTGAACTCCCTCAAACAAGTGGCCAATGGCTCTAGAGGATCAAACCGATCCTCTGATGGGCCCATCCAGCGTTAAGCCTAATAAAATGCCCCATACAGTGTAGGGGTGTTTTTGAATTGCATTTTTTTTTTTTTCTTCTTTTCAGTTTTGCGTTATTATTTCCGTGCATTTTATTTCTCTCCGAATTGGCTCTGTTTGTTTGTGCCCGTGAGTTCACGCGCTGAGATGAGGAAACGTCTCTTTGCTTATAACGTGCATTTGAAAAAGCAACACACACCAAATACATGGAGTCAATTCAATGCCACATATACTTGCAAAATAATTGAAATATTGTAAAAGAAAATAATGTTTTGCAAACAAAAATGAAAGTATTGAGAACAAATAAATGTGCTTTTTGCAAACAAAAATAATGAATTGCAAAAGAAAACGAAGTATTGTGATAAAAAAAGAAGTTTTGCAAACAAAAATAAAGAATTGCAAAATATAAATTAAACAGAGCAAAAGCAATGATTTTGCAACACATATTTTCAATGGCCATATCTACTAATTTATTTGCAATGCTGCTTTTATTTTGCATTTCAGTCACGTGTGAGCTCGCGATACCGTTTCTTCCCTTTGCTCTTCACATTTCTGCGCATTTCACTTTCTGGCATTGTTTTGACATGGGGGTGGAGTCAAGGGACTGGGGCGTGTACAACAGGTCTGAACACGCCTCCCTGGAAGTTACATCATCGTTGAGCAGATGCATGCGGGTGGATCGTTTCCTTTTATTCACTAGCATTAAAACATGCATGGAAGCTGCTAACTTGCTAAAATTAACATCTGCTATTTATTTCTCTCAATGTGCACACTTTTATAGCATTAAAATGAGTATTGTTTCGTTTTGCTAACTATATGTGTATTAATGATGTTTGCTTAAACTCTGTTAACCTGTGGGAGGATGCAGCGCACAGAAGCATTCTTTGTTTACATTAGTTAAATGTTACTGCCATTTTAAAGGTGACATATCATGAAAATCTGACTTTTCCAGGTTTTAAGTGCTATAATCAGGTCCCCGGTGCATCTACCAACCAAGGAAACGTGAAAAAGATTAACCCAGTAACTTTGTTTTGGTAAGCCTTTTTCTGCAAGTGTCTGAAACAAAAGAGCGCGTCTGATTTCGCTCCCTTGGTGATGTGGCAAAGGGATCTTATGATAATATTACCGCCCTTTAATCTGTAAATGTAATACACCCACAGCGCCGTCATTGTGTTTTCGCAAGCGACAACGGTATACCAGCTCTAATGCCATGGCGAAAGTTTGAGCAAAGCATGCTATCTGTTCTGTCTTTGGCTGCACAGACGAGCACAGAATGCTATTAAGATTGCCAGCCTCAGAGGAGACAAGAGAGCAGTGGATTTATTGATTTATTTACTGTATATTGCTGCTGCCACACAGATCTAAAATAAACCTGCGATTTATTTCCCAGCAGTTTACCTTCACAGACATAGCCGACTGTTTTTGTAACTCATGTGTGTTTTTAACGTAAATTTGTGTGTGAATGAGAACTTAGTTTAGTACTCACATGCTGTGACAGCTGCTTTCTGTCCGTGTGCTTCGGATGTGTGCACTCAGAAAACCGAATATCAGAAGTTTAGACTCATATGATTTAAAACACATGATTTCAGCGCGATAAACATGATAATCAGAACCAAAACAGATGTTTTTAGCAGGTCCGAACTGTAATGGCGCAGCTCTATTCTGGAAAAGGGGATGGGGAACAGCAGCTCATTTGCATTTAAAGAGACAGGCACGAAAAACAGCGTGTTTCTGCTTCCACTCAAAATAGGCATTTTCAAAATGATATTATAAATGATCTGTGGAGTATTTTGAGGTGAATCTTCACAGACACATTCTGGGGACACCATAGACTTATATTATATATTGTAAAAAAGGGGCATAATATGTCTCCTTTAATGTAAAACAATGTAATTAACGTCACCCAAAAATGAAAATTAGCCTATGTTTTACTCACCCTCGAAGCATCCTAGGTGTATGTGACTTTCTTCTTTCAGTCGAATCCAATCAGAGTTATAATAAAAATTGTCCTGGCCCCTCCAAGCCTTTCAATGGGGGTAAGCGGCTGTTTGTTGTCAACAGTTCAGAAGACGTGCAATAAAGTGCGCACATGGGGCATGAATAAAGGCCTCCTGTAGCGAATCCATGCATATTTGTAAGATAAATATCCATATTTCAAACGTAATAAACACTTTTTTCTCACTTCCGCTGACTGTGATACGTGGAAGATGTTCAGGCGGATGACGTAGGACGTAGGTGTCGTGGGCGCGTCTCTGAGAAATGCAGGAGCAAAGGAAACAAAGTTACCTTACTTTAGCAAAGGAAAACCAGTCTCCTCTTGGCTTATATCGAAATCCTCTGACATTTTTCTTTACAAATCCCCGTTTTGTGCTTCTAATTCGTGAACAGTGTTTTGTTTTGTTCTCTCTCCACGTTCGTCACTAATCACGCAACACCAACGTCCTACGTCATCTGCCGGAAAGATGCCGTGACAGATGGCGGAAGTGATAGAAAAGTATTTATTACGTTTGAAATATTGATATTTTTCTTACGAAAACGCATGGATTTGCTACAGGAGGCCTTTATTCATGTCCCAGAGCCGTGTGAGGGATGTTTTATTATGGATGCGCGCACTTTATTTCACATCTTCTGAACTGTTGACAACAAACACCCGCTTACCCCCATTGAAAGGCTTGGAGGGGCCAGGACAATTTTTAATATAACTCCGATTGGATTCGTCTGAAAGAAGAAAGTCACATACACCTAGGATGCTTCGAGGGTGAGTAAAACACAGGCTAATTTCAATTTTTGAGTGAACTAACCCTTTAAGGCAATGATACGGCACTGGTGGCCTTTTTATGGCCGTACAAAATGGATGTAAGCCTGAAGTGGCCCACATATGATGCCACAAAATGTGGCACAGTTATCCTAAACCGTATCTGGGCCAGTTTTTGGCAAAGCTATGGCACACTGAGCACTGGCTAATGTGGCTGTGAGCTTAAAGTGGCCCTTATATGATGCCGCAAATGTGGCCCAGTTATCCTCAAACATATTTGGGCTAGTTTTGGCAAAGATATGGCACACTGAGCACTGGCTAATGTGGCTGTGAGCCTAAATCGGCCCTTATATGATGCCGCAAATGTGGCCCAGTTATCCTCAAACATATTTGGGCTAGTTTTGGCAAAGATATGGCACACTGAGCACTGGCTAATGTGGCTGTGAGCTTAAAGTGGCCCGCATATGATGCCACAAATGTGGCACAGTTATCCTAAACTGTATCTGGGCCAGTTTTGGCAAAGATATGGCACACTGAGCACTGGCTAATGTGGCTGTGAGCTTAAAGTGGCCCGCATATGATGCCACAAATGTGGCACAGTTATCCTAAACTGTATCTGGGCCAGTTTTGGCAAAGATATGGTACAGTGTAGGGTGACCATACGTGCCATTTTCCCAGGACGCGTCCTGGC
>NW_015537979.1:10233-17783 GCF_001515605.1 Sinocyclocheilus anshuiensis | reverse complement strand
ATATCTAGGTTTTGGCTTTGTTTGCGTGTGCAGACTGATCGGTGTATGACATCAAAATACCATACACACGGTTCCTTATGCTTTCAAAATGCTCTCGAGGTATTTTGATGTCATACACCAATCGGTCTGCACACGCAAACAAAGCCAAAACCTAGATATAAATCCTGGCCAGGACGCGTCCTGGGAAAATGGCACGTATGGTCACCCTAGTACAGTGAGCACTGGCTAATGTGGCTGTGAGCCTAAAGTGGCCCTTATATGACGCCGCAAATGTGGGCCGCATTTAAAATGACAAATATTGCCCAAATAATTAATAACAATTTGAGCCACTTTTGGCAAATATACGGCACACTAATCAGTGTGTAAGCCAACTTTTCCCACATTTAACATATCAAATATGCCCCATATATTATAAAACAGATGAGGACCACTTCTGGTTGTAACACTTGACAAGTGAGGCCACTTCTTGGATGTAACACTTGACACTGGCTAATTGAACTGGAAGCTTGGAATTGTAAATATGGCCTAATAGAATTTGGCTACTTTTAGTAGGATGCAACACAGTCAACTGATGCAGGGTGATCTGGATGTGAGTCTTAAGAAGGCTACACATGCAGCAATTTATTTTTTGAAACATGCTTTTTAATGGCAGGTTTTTTTATATGTGTACTGTGCTGCATAAAACCAGAAGTGCACTATAATGATTGTACTATTACTTTCACGGTTTCTGTTCATTTGGACTTTGTTTTCCTATTGCACCATTTATCTTGTTGTGTTGATTGTATTATTTTGTTCAGGTGTGCCTAGTTAATTATCCTTGTTTGGTCTGAGCACTTAAGTTCCTGTATGTTCACTTTGAGTTTGTCTGGTATTGCGTCTATGGCCATGTCCACACGTACACGGGTATTTTTAAAAACTAGATTTTTAAAAAGAGTTTTTCCTTCTTCCATTTTTAAAAAAATCTCCGTCCACATGAAAACGCAAACCCATGCCATAAAGCCCTGTCAAGAGCATGCCAAACCAACAGGTGGCGATATAATCTCAACCGTAAAGCCATGTTGACCAATCAGAAGCCTGAAAAAGTTTCCAGTAGGTGGAGATAACAGCACAGTCTCTGACATCACAAGCCAAAAACTCCGGTTTCGCTGTCTACACGATAACACTGCACCCGTGGTTTTTGAAAACCTTCACCCTGGCAGGAGTTTTCAAAAATGTTCGGTTTCAGTGACCTGGTGCTGCGTATGCATGTGGACGAATGGCCAAACCACGTAGAAAAAGATGCAGTTTTAAAAATTACCGTGTTCGTGTGGACAGGGCCTATGTCTTAAATGTTGCTGTGCTACATTGTGTTTGGATTTACCCTTGTTGGATTAAAGACTTATGATATATAACCTTTCATCTTTGTCGTGCGCTCTTTAACACAGCGTAGCTATGACACTCACAGACTTGCTGTGTAGGTAGAGTCTGAGTGCGAAGCATTTAAGTTCAAACTTGTGAAGAACAGTTTTTAAAGTATTGGAATGTGTCTTTTAATATTTATCTGTGACATTTTAATTGCTGCTTGTGCAAAACTTGGGTCGGTCTGATTTTATCAAGTAGGACACATTTCTGGAACTTATTTGAACATTTATGGAGGACATTTTTAAATTTCTCTTTACAATGTTGAGTATTGTTGATGCATAACTCACTTAAGGCTTAGTGTGGCCCAGATAATGTATATTCATGGTTTATTTGGTTCATTATTAGCTAAAATGTGGCTGTGTAGTGGCCTGCTTGTGGACCACTGCCAAAATGCCACCATTCCATGCAGCATGTGGGCCACATGAGGAATGTGGGGAAGACCAGGGTTAGAATAAAAATCAACTGTGGCCCACATTAGGGCCAGTTTTGGTTTATTTGGTTGGCTTACATGCAGCACTGCTAAGGCTTACTTGAGGCCCAAATCTGGCAAACAGAACCGAACTGCCCAAATGCCATTATTCCACACAATATGTGTGCCGGAGCAAGGTGTTGGATCTGGGCCAGTTCTACTTTATTTTATTTATTTATTTATTGTCATGGCTTACATGCGGGCCTTCCTATGGCTTGCTTGTGGCCCAAATTTGGCAAACAGGAGTGGACCCCACAAATGCCATCGTTCTACGTAGTAGGCTATGTGGGCCAGAACAAGGTGTTAAATCTGGGCCGTATCTGGGCCAGAATTAAAATAAATGTGGCCCAGATTTGGGCTAGTTCTGCTTCATTTGGTTTATTCATGGCTGACATTGGGCCTTCTTTTGGCTTGTTTGTGGCCCAAATCTGGCAAACAGGAGCGGACTGCCCAAGTGCCATCATTCCACGCTGTATGTGGGCCAGATGAAAGTGTCAGGTGTGGGCCTGATCTGGGTCTCAGGAATTTTGGGTATTGGGTATTTCTGGGTATTGGACTTCATGTAAGACTAAGAACTTTATGAATGGGGAAGAAAGACTGGAGAAGGAGGCTTCGGCACTGTGTACAAGGGGATCTGGAAAAATAATGGACAGCAGGTCAAATCACTCGCTGCATTCTGAGAAATCAAACATACCCATAGTCAGCTAACCTTTTGTTGAACTCTTCTCTCTAGCCTGGGTGTTACAAGCCGCTGTTTGCCAAAGTGGCTATAAATCTGGTGATGAAAGAGTGTCCGTTAAGCCCCTACATTGTGTATATGCTGGATTGGTTTGAAGAGGAAAAGGATTACATCCTCATCCTGGAGTATTTCCAGGATGCACAGATTCCTGCAGAAACCCTGCAAAAGCACAGATTCCTCTATGACAACGAATCACAGACACGTAGCCTGATGTTGCAAGCATTGCTTAGAGCCAAGCACTGTCTTGACCAAGGTGTCTTCCACCGTATCATCTGGTGGTCAGTACAAAGATGATGGACCTCAAACGAATAGATTTCAGCGACAACAGCATCATCAAATCTTCTGACTACAAGCATAAACAACAAGGTGTGTTGGCTCCTTGTGCTACTGTGTTTACTGTTTAACTTAGGAGGGAAATAGGAGAAAACTTACTTCACAAAAATAAGCACATTTAACTTAACAAAATGAGAATTTGCTATAAAAAATAAATTATCAGTGAATTAAGTGCACAAAACTGAAGAAAAACTTGGAGCAGCAACTTAAATGCCGCCAAAATAACAAACTTGGTGAAAAAAATGAGCAACAAATGTAGGGCACAAATACAGGAGGAGCTCCTCATAAATATATTCAAATTATTGGGTGGGTGGAAGGAAAATAAATAAATCATAATAAATAATTACATTTTACACAGTGTTCGAATTGAGGGGGGGCTGGGGGGGACCTCCCATAAGCATTAAGGGACCCCCCCATAACACCCAAAAATATATACTTGGGGGGTCCCCTGGTTTTTCAATAAAACTATAATACTTAAAATGAAGTTTCAATTGCTGTATTAAATTTAGACCTACTCATGTTACATCATATTTTATTTTTACACGTTTTTACAGCATTGCTCATTATAATCAATCACACACGATTCTGTTGAGCTTAGGAATGCATTAGCCAATCAGAGGCGTTCAGATCAGTCACCGCTGACAGCCCAGAGTTTTGTTCAGACTGATACTCGCGAATTTCCTCATCATAAGCAACAAAGTGGAGATGTACGAACGATGTAAGTTAGAGATTCATTTATCATACTGTGTATGGACAGCTTCAATGGTTATAAGAGGAGTTATGAGTTATGCTTAAACACTAGCTAGACTGACTGTTCTCATTTAGAGTGTGTTCTTTCACTGCATGATTCAGTCTAATAAAAAATGCATTTAGAATGCTTCCCAAAATTCAAGATAGGGGCAGAAAATGTATATATTTATATCATGTCATATAGTTAATCAATATCACACAAAGAGTGCCATTTTTTTTTTTTTTTGCAAAAATTACAAATGTCATATTGATTTTATACAACAGTTCAATAAACAAGAAGTTAATATTAAGAGACTTACGTTTTAGACACCATATTGCTTATTTTTGCTCTATTTTGCCAACAAAAATGGTTCCAAACAAAGCCACAGCACTGTTTTTCGTCTGGTGTTTCGTTCCTGAATGAATCAACCGTTTACATGGTTCAGTTCAATCGCAATGATTCACTTATTAACAGTGACTTGCTGCCACCTACTGGCGGTTTTAATTTCACATTTAAAGTACCTTTTCATTTTTTAAAAACAATTTCAAATATCAGTATTAACGTTTTAGGATTAAAATATCAAAACATTATTTATGCATTTGTAACTGCTGGTTAAATGCATTCATGTCTTGCATTAAACAGTGTGTATATGCAAATAAATGCCACTTCAGATGCAGCTTCTGTGTTTCCTCTGCATTGCAAAAATGAATTTTGTTGGTGATGATTTTATTTGTTTGGTAACTGCCCTAAATGCCGTATTATTGTAATTGACTTTATTGATTAAATGTAGCCTAAGAATTTGACACAATTTGACAAAGAAAAAAATGGCTTTAAAAAGGTAAAAATGCCCATAAAGGGTAAAAATCATTTTAAACTTGTTGGAAAATATTAATTTCTGTCACTGCTGTGAACTGAACACCACACAGAGTCAGCTGTCCATGGCAGTCCTGCAGCGCAACACACTCAGCAAAATATCATCTGATTATTGTTATTGATAAAATCCAAGAAAATATAGAGATATCATTTTTTGTCAACATCGCACACCCCTAGGCTAGATTTTTAATTCTTCTTTGCTTAGTGATTGTTTGGTACACCTAATTCACTGATCATCGTAAAATCAATCTTTTATTAGGTTTTCTCAACGATATAAGGTTGATACGGTACAGGTATTATGGATCAACTAGGGATCATGTTAACTGGGGATATCAGGAAGGCTATTCCAGAGTTTGTAAGACAAAGGTGAAAAAACTTTACTAGTTTAGTGTTTTTATTTTTTTATTTTTTTTATATGAGGATACAGGACAAATGCATCAAATGCATGCAGGACAGGTGTATTTGCCAGCTGTGGAGGGTCTGCCCACACAGTCCCAATGGTACCACCTTCCACATTCAGTACATTCAATCTAAGGAGGAACAAACAAATAAAATAGGTTACATTACTGAAGAACATCTACTTTTATGTTTTGCAATGTATAAATTATTTTACCCATTGGTCAGTTTGGCCTTTGTCCTGTTCTCCACAACAATGGCAGAGTTGAGAAAGGTCATCTATAATATGTAGAGACAGTCGTATCATGCCCAGAACACTTTGAGAAATAAAGGTGTCTAGGCTATAAAAGACATGAAAGACTCATGCTCACCAGATTCTATCAAAAGTGTACTTGCAATATCCGTGCGCATTTGAATCATTTCTTCATAAGAAGAATCTCTGCAAGCTGATGTGAGAAGTTATACATGAATTATGTTTTTATCAAGAAAAACTGCAAAAAATACATAAAAGTAGATTTAGCTTACTTTGCAAACAAATGCACCACAGGATGTGGAATCCTGTTGGGTGGGATGAGCAACTGAGTGGCATCCCCACCTTGAAATGTTAATCCCTCTCATCCTCATGAAAGATCTATTAAATAGAAAGTGCACTCATCCTTAACAGGCAATAACGCATTATACAGTATAACTGATACTTTCCTCTCAGTTTTAAGAAACTTTGTCTACTTGCTTTGTCACATCCTTGCATTTTGTAATTGCTGCTTGTTTAGCACCGAAAGGGTTGATATATATTGACTTGGATAATTTTGGGAACATTGCCTAAACAAACACCAACTGTCATTAGATAATTACTTCAACTTTACATTACCATTTATTCGTGTCTAGTTCGGTGTACGTTAAGAAACTTGCAGACACTTACTACGAGTGTCCAATGGTTGTTGTCACATACAGCCCCAAAAAGCACATCATAACTGGATGGATCAAGCTAAAAACAATACAATAGCAGTTTAAAATGTGTTCTGTCAATACACAGAAATACTTTGGGGTTTATGTTTAAATGCAAAAACCATTTACACGCCTTTTTGGCTTCCTTTCCAGATTGCAGTCATCTGGTATGAATCTATTAAATATGCCTTTTTTCCCCCTGACATATTTAATCTGTTTTAAGGTGCTGCAGATAAGCATCGACAACCTATTTACAACAAGAATGAAAAGTAAAGATTAGATTACTAGCACAAAGAACCATAACAGAGGTAACCATGCAAAAGTTGAGAATGCATACTTAACCCTACCTCACTTTCTAACTGTTTGCCCGGTGCCAGATCCATCATGTTGTTTGTGAACAACTTGTAAGTGCCCATTTTGCTCCACAACACTTGCTGTTTGTTGCCTTCCCATATATAATTTATCACTAAAAGAAACACATGAGATCACAAAGTAAAATACTGAGCTATGGCATGGTCAAATATAGTCAAACCACTTAATATTTACCATGTTCTTCTGAATATGCTGATGCATGAATTGTGTCTGGGGATCAAGAGTGATGGGTTGATGGGCCTGATGGGTTCACTTGAGTCTGTGTATTGGAGCTATCACCTGAGTGGGTAGCGGTATGCCGAGGTGAGGAAAGAACCTTAAACATGGATTGGTGGAGGTGCTGCTTGGGACTGACAGACCCTTAGTGGAACTAGGAAGGAACTTCCCCCTTTCTTTGAAACTACTTCAATAATTGTTTCTTCAATTCTTACAACAGTAAATGGACCAAGCATGTCTGGGTCCATTTTTCCACCTTTTCGGTTCTCCTGTCACACATTCCTCACCAATACCTTGTTTCCAACCACAAAGTTGTGCTCCTGCCCTCTTTCTATTTTCCTCTTCCGCACGTTGTCCTGACTCTTTGAGATGTTCTGTTTTACAGCTTCCATGGTCTCCCTCCTATCGCTCAAGACCCCTCAGAAAGTTGCTCAGTGGCAGCCATGGCTTCCACTTTTCCATGACAGATCTAAGTAAAACATTCACAATAATTATTCACATCTTTCTAGATCATGTTGTTACAAAAACAAAGTACACAAATCACTAACCTCATAATCCTTCGGTACCTCACATGGATACCGTGCCTCTCTCCCAAACATTAAATAGTATGGGGAAAACTTTGTTGTGATTTGTTTTTCTTTTGTTCTTAGTGCAAACACTGTAGCACTTAGATGTATGTGCCAAGATGAAGGATTTTCCCCAACCATTTTTTGTCAGACTTCTGAACATTAAGAATTAAAAAGAAAATCATGAAACGTTCAAAAACTACTCAACGTGTCTTTTCATATTTATATATACCTTTGAATTGTGCCATTCATTCGCTCAACAAGGCCATTTGTCTGGGGATGGTAGGGAGAACAAAGACTCCTGGTAATGCTCAGTTTGTCACACAGGTTAAAACTGACCTTTGAAAAAATAATAACTGTATATATATTGTTTATGGTCACATCAATACACTTTGAATTGATTTGTGTTAAATTAACCTTGTTTACAAACTCTCTCCTCTGATCAGTTAAAATCTGATCACTTTGGTTCCCCAAATTTGTAAAAAAAAAAAAAAAAAAAAAAAAAAAAAA
>NW_015537979.1:2104-9740 GCF_001515605.1 Sinocyclocheilus anshuiensis | reverse complement strand
AAACAAAGCCACAGCACTGTTTTTCGTCTGGTGTTTCGTTCCTGAATGAATCAACCGTTTACATGGTTCAGTTCAATCGCAATGATTCACTTATTAACAGTGACTTGCTGCCACCTACTGGCGGTTTTAATTTCACATTTAAAGTACCTTTTCATTTTTTAAAAACAATTTCAAATATCAGTATTAACGTTTTAGGATTAAAATATCAAAACATTATTTATGCATTTGTAACTGCTGGTTAAATGCATTCATGTCTTGCATTAAACAGTGTGTATATGCAAATAAATGCCACTTCAGATGCAGCTTCTGTGTTTCCTCTGCATTGCAAAAATGAATTTTGTTGGTGATGATTTTATTTGTTTGGTAACTGCCCTAAATGCCGTATTATTGTAATTGACTTTATTGATTAAATGTAGCCTAAGAATTTGACACAATTTGACAAAGAAAAAAATGGCTTTACAAAGGTAAAAATGCCCATAAAGGGTAAAAATCATTTTAAACTTGTTGGAAAATATTAATTTCTGTCACTGCTGTGAACTGAACACCACACAGAGTCAGCTGTCCATGGCAGTCCTGCAGCGCAACACACTCAGCAAAATATCATCTGATTATTGTTATTGATAAAATCCAAGAAAATATAGAGATATCATTTTTTGTCAACATCGCACACCCCTAGGCTAGATTTTTAATTCTTCTTTGCTTAGTGATTGTTTGGTACACCTAATTCACTGATCATCGTAAAATCAATCTTTTATTAGGTTTTCTCAACGATATAAGGTTGATACGGTACAGGTATTATGGATCAACTAGGGATCATGTTAACTGGGGATATCAGGAAGGCTATTCCAGAGTTTGTAAGACAAAGGTGAAAAAACTTTACTAGTTTAGTGTTTTTATTTTTTTATTTTTTTTATATGAGGATACAGGACAAATGCATCAAATGCATGCAGGACAGGTGTATTTGCCAGCTGTGGAGGGTCTGCCCACACAGTCCCAATGGTACCACCTTCCACATTCAGTACATTCAATCTAAGGAGGAACAAACAAATAAAATAGGTTACATTACTGAAGAACATCTACTTTTATGTTTTGCAATGTATAAATTATTTTACCCATTGGTCAGTTTGGCCTTTGTCCTGTTCTCCACAACAATGGCAGAGTTGAGAAAGGTCATCTATAATATGTAGAGACAGTCGTATCATGCCCAGAACACTTTGAGAAATAAAGGTGTCTAGGCTATAAAAGACATGAAAGACTCATGCTCACCAGATTCTATCAAAAGTGTACTTGCAATATCCGTGCGCATTTGAATCATTTCTTCATAAGAAGAATCTCTGCAAGCTGATGTGAGAAGTTATACATGAATTATGTTTTTATCAAGAAAAACTGCAAAAAATACATAAAAGTAGATTTAGCTTACTTTGCAAACAAATGCACCACAGGATGTGGAATCCTGTTGGGTGGGATGAGCAACTGAGTGGCATCCCCACCTTGAAATGTTAATCCCTCTCATCCTCATGAAAGATCTATTAAATAGAAAGTGCACTCATCCTTAACAGGCAATAACGCATTATACAGTATAACTGATACTTTCCTCTCAGTTTTAAGAAACTTTGTCTACTTGCTTTGTCACATCCTTGCATTTTGTAATTGCTGCTTGTTTAGCACCGAAAGGGTTGATATATATTGACTTGGATAATTTTGGGAACATTGCCTAAACAAACACCAACTGTCATTAGATAATTACTTCAACTTTACATTACCATTTATTCGTGTCTAGTTCGGTGTACGTTAAGAAACTTGCAGACACTTACTACGAGTGTCCAATGGTTGTTGTCACATACAGCCCCAAAAAGCACATCATAACTGGATGGATCAAGCTAAAAACAATACAATAGCAGTTTAAAATGTGTTCTGTCAATACACAGAAATACTTTGGGGTTTATGTTTAAATGCAAAAACCATTTACACGCCTTTTTGGCTTCCTTTCCAGATTGCAGTCATCTGGTATGAATCTATTAAATATGCCTTTTTTCCCCCTGACATATTTAATCTGTTTTAAGGTGCTGCAGATAAGCATCGACAACCTATTTACAACAAGAATGAAAAGTAAAGATTAGATTACTAGCACAAAGAACCATAACAGAGGTAACCATGCAAAAGTTGAGAATGCATACTTAACCCTACCTCACTTTCTAACTGTTTGCCCGGTGCCAGATCCATCATGTTGTTTGTGAACAACTTGTAAGTGCCCATTTTGCTCCACAACACTTGCTGTTTGTTGCCTTCCCATATATAATTTATCACTAAAAGAAACACATGAGATCACAAAGTAAAATACTGAGCTATGGCATGGTCAAATATAGTCAAACCACTTAATATTTACCATGTTCTTCTGAATATGCTGATGCATGAATTGTGTCTGGGGATCAAGAGTGATGGGTTGATGGGCCTGATGGGTTCACTTGAGTCTGTGTATTGGAGCTATCACCTGAGTGGGTAGCGGTATGCCGAGGTGAGGAAAGAACCTTAAACATGGATTGGTGGAGGTGCTGCTTGGGACTGACAGACCCTTAGTGGAACTAGGAAGGAACTTCCCCCTTTCTTTGAAACTACTTCAATAATTGTTTCTTCAATTCTTACAACAGTAAATGGACCAAGCATGTCTGGGTCCATTTTTCCACCTTTTCGGTTCTCCTGTCACACATTCCTCACCAATACCTTGTTTCCAACCACAAAGTTGTGCTCCTGCCCTCTTTCTATTTTCCTCTTCCGCACGTTGTCCTGACTCTTTGAGATGTTCTGTTTTACAGCTTCCATGGTCTCCCTCCTATCGCTCAAGACCCCTCAGAAAGTTGCTCAGTGGCAGCCATGGCTTCCACTTTTCCATGACAGATCTAAGTAAAACATTCACAATAATTATTCACATCTTTCTAGATCATGTTGTTACAAAAACAAAGTACACAAATCACTAACCTCATAATCCTTCGGTACCTCACATGGATACCGTGCCTCTCTCCCAAACATTAAATAGTATGGGGAAAACTTTGTTGTGATTTGTTTTTCTTTTGTTCTTAGTGCAAACACTGTAGCACTTAGATGTATGTGCCAAGATGAAGGATTTTCCCCAACCATTTTTTGTCAGACTTCTGAACATTAAGAATTAAAAAGAAAATCATGAAACGTTCAAAAACTACTCAACGTGTCTTTTCATATTTATATATACCTTTGAATTGTGCCATTCATTCGCTCAACAAGGCCATTTGTCTGGGGATGGTAGGGAGAACAAAGACTCCTGGTAATGCTCAGTTTGTCACACAGGTTAAAACTGACCTTTGAAAAAATAATAACTGTATATATATTGTTTATGGTCACATCAATACACTTTGAATTGATTTGTGTTAAATTAACCTTGTTTACAAACTCTCTCCTCTGATCAGTTAAAATCTGATCACTTTGAAACTACTCAACGTGTCTTTTCATATTTATATATACCTTTGAATTGTGCCATTCATTCGCTCAACAAGGCCATTTGTCTGGGGATGGTAGGGAGAACAAAGACTCCTGGTAATGCTCAGTTTGTCACACAGGTTAAAACTGACCTTTGAAAAAATAATAACTGTATATATATTGTTTATGGTCACATCAATACACTTTGAATTGATTTGTGTTAAATTAACCTTGTTTACAATCTGATCAGTCTGATCAGTTAAAATCTGATCACTTTGGTTCCCCAAATTTTTAAAAAAAAAAAAAAAAAAAAAAAAAAAAAATCAAGAATGCACTGTGTGACCTCTTCTGCATTTTTGGTTTTGAGAGGATAGGCTTCAGACCACTTGGTAAAATAGTCCACCATAACACATATGTATTGGTGGCCATTTTCAGTGGGAGTCAACTTGTCAATAAGGTCCATCCCCAACAAATTCCAGAGGTTCTGTGACCTGAAATGGAAATCAGTGTTTTAAACACTCAGGATTAAGGCTAGTTTCTTAAATGCATCATACTCACAGCTATAGGATTGTATGCCTTCTTCTCCTTTATTGACTTTCTCCTGGTCTGACACTGAGGACACTGAGCTATCTGAAACAGAGGTGGGTCATAACCATTTTAATGTAATATTACTTTAATGTAATTGACAACATCTAATGTGTCATTTCTAACAATTAACTTACCCACTTGCGGATGTCCTGCTCCATGCCAGGCCAGTAAAATCTAAGGATTATGGCATTACGAGTTTTCTCAACACCACAGTGACCACCAAGTGGGCCTGCATGGAACTCCACAAAGATGTTGTGTGCCTCCTTGGGTGAAAGGACAACTTTAGCCAAATGCTGGCTCTTGTCTTTTTTTCTTCTGCATATGTAATGCAGCTCGCCATCTGATATTAAAATATTAAATAAAAGTAACAGTTATTTAACCTGTATGTGGTGAGACCAACTTAAAACACCCTTACTGTAACGGGGCTGACGAGACGTGAGACGTGTGGATCCATCTGCAAGCTTTATTAAAGAGACGTGGTAAACAGGCAGGGTCAAACAATGGCAAACAGGTATATAGCGGGCAAAACACAAGAATAGTCCCAGGGCTAGCGTAGGTCACCGATCGGCAGACAGAATCACAGGGGCGAGACGAGAGGGAAAAATCCAGGAAAACAGGCAAAGATCAGAAACCGCGAAAACAGGCAAGGCAAGGCAAAAACAAGGAAAACTCAGAGACTCGGAATGGGGTACGGGCTAAACAATACTCAGCAGAGAAAGGTGGTTAGAGTGGGTGTTATATAGTGAGTGAGGTGATTAGAAACAGCTGTGTGCAATGAGTGCAATCAGTGCAGTGTGCAAATCGTGCAAAGAATGATGGGATATGTAGTCCGGGGTGCTATGCAACAGTTTGTGATGTGCGAGAGTCAATGTAATGGAAAGGGTGACCTCTGGTGGTGAATAAACGGAAGTCCATGGACCGAATTCGTGACACTTACCCTTCAGTGTGAAATTTTCACATCGTCTTTTTTTTATAATAGCGCTCCTTACTTGAGCAGTCTGGATATTGGTTATCCTGCAAAAAGTTTTTGATCTCTTGAACCTTACTTGGCTCCATTTGTCTGGGCTGTATATGGCCTAGTAACAATGGTGCTAATTACCAGAAAGACACTGTATTTATAGACCTTTTCATCTGTGTTCCTAATTATTAGCAGATGAGAACACTGAAAACACATAAAAGTGATCTCTTTTAGAATATCAGCCATATTTGGAAAAAAAAAATCATCATCATATTATATATTTTACTTATGTCATGAAAAGTTGGGGTTGCCACTTAGTGGTTATCACATGACTTACAAAACACAATACAAGACAATAAGGGAGCTGGAAAAAGAACCAGTCAGTAAAAAAGATCTCACAGCATGGTTCAGTTTTAATTGTTAAACAGTTGTTAAGCACTTTATTTTGTCACCTTCAAAATGTAAACATGATATAGATGTGACATACAATTGAAAAAATACCTTCCTGTGTTCATCACACATATTAAAGAGTTTGACTCGCACCGCTCATCACATGTTTTCTACTGTGTTCTGGCGAGAGACCAGTATTTAGGATGGGGGGAAAAAAGCAGGAATCATGAACTTAGAACATTTACTAAACACAAAGTGTTCTCTACATATCCAATAAAAGGCATCCGATTCACAACATTCAAATTCAAGCACCTAACTGAGCATAATGTACAATAAAGAGACACTATTACTATATAAACAAACAGAAAATTCAGTTAATTTAATTGATTATATGATTATTACAAACTGCATTATTAAATACAATTTGTTCTAAACAATGAGTTCTGTCATTTAAATAATTTAGGGAAAAAATGAAATAATGTGCTGTTATTATTTGTAAGCCAACATGTTGATTTCAGATCAGTCATAAATCCAGAATGAATCTTCTCATCCAGGATGAACATTCCTGGAGTCCATTGGCATACGCCAAATAAGTCCTGCAATCACAACATTAAAAGAACAAGCATTCTTCCCTCGTCAAGGTTGATTTTTCTAAGGGCTCAGAAAAACCTTTGTTCAAAAACAAGAGAATAGAATAACCCTTTTACACAGAGCAGAATGTGACATAAATTATTTTTGATAAATCAGTTGCAAATGTTAGTTACCTTCGTGACTCTTATGTCCAAGGAAGAGGATACATAGGCATCAGAGCTGGTTGTAAAAAGTTGAGATGGAAAACTGTATGCATTTTAAATTAATTTATTAAAGGTTTGAATGTCAAACTCAGTCAAAACAACTGCAGTATCTTCCTCTAGGGGGCAGTAATGAGACGGAATGTTTCGCAAGCTATTCTTGAATGTCAATAGCGTGACTTCTGCATCTCTTTTGACAATAAAAACTACTGCAAAATGTTCTTTAAGAAATATGTAACAAGATACAGCCTTTGAAGCTGAGGTAGAAGATTGTATTTATTTTAAACTAAATTATGTATTGGTTTAATTTTCTATAGTATGTGTTCAATTATAGTTCTGTGGCTAAAACCACCATCACAATGTTTGTCTAATCTGTAACAAGACACACCCATTGTAGTTGTGTAATAAAACTGTGTTATAAATTAATTTATTAAAAAAATTGTTTTCAAATTCAAGTCAAAACAACTGCAAAACAACACTTTGCCAGCTTTATCTTAATTGTTGAATTTCAATAGCATGTTTTCTGTTATAGTTCTGTGACTAAAACAAATATAAAAATGTTCTTATAAAAACAGTAACAAGACACACACCATGAGGTTGATACAGAAGAGTGTTTTTATTTTAAATACATTTATTTATTAGTTTTAATTTCAATAGCGTGTACATTTTTGGTGTCATACATAACCACTGGATTATGGAATCATAATGATTTTTAATATTTGTTTTCTTTTATTAATATATTTATTAATAGTAATAATATAATAATAACCACTATCACATATCTTGTTTACAATATTTCTTATTTAAATTCAAGTGAGCGTTATAAGTGTTTGTCTTTATATCTTTCAAAGACCTTGGTGCACAAATTGCTCTTGTTTTGTTAATTGTAAAACAAACAAACAAAAAACATTCCTCTGGGAAAACATTAATCGTTTTATCCATTAACTGTACTTTGTAGATGGTCCCTAGCTGGCCTAAGCGCTAGCTCGCTGCTGCTATAGACTGTATGCATTGCAACATATCGAGGAGGAGTAAAACAAATAAACTGCGATGTGTGTTCAGTTCTACGTTCTAATGCTTTTCAGATAAGACATTTTGCTCATCCAATAAGAATTTATTGCATTTTTTCACGGCTGAATATCTGTCTAATATCCAACGTCAAACGTCAAACCAACTTTATATCGGTAACGAGACACAATATTTTATTAGAAATTCGTTTCATATTGACTAGAAATCTTATATACTGTACAGCCAAGAATTAACTGTCTTCCATTGGTCATATATATATATATATATATATATATATATATATATATTCCGAATAAAGCACTAACTTGTAATTTCGACTTTAGAAGTGGGAAATATGAAACTTCACGTGAAGGCAGCATAATAGGATTATGTGCAGCTACGTTCCTCACGCGCCCAGTATAAGCGAATGTGACGTCACAGAGGCCCGTGA
>NW_015537979.1:0-1696 GCF_001515605.1 Sinocyclocheilus anshuiensis | reverse complement strand
TATATATATATATACATATATATATATATATATATATATATATATATATATATATATATATATATATATATATTCCTTGTGTATTAAACCTTATGTGAAATAAATTACAATGAAAATATTCATATTAGGGCTGTCAATTAAACGCGTTAATTAAATTAATTAATTATGGAAAAAAAATAACGCAATTAAAATATTTCCATGCAGTTAACGCACCCGTCCCGCCCCAGACCTGCATGTGTCCTTACATTTCATACAGACTGTTGACAAACCTGATGCAGGGCAACTCACTGCGTGATGTAGTCCATAAATGTAGTTACATGTCCCTAAAATTCAATATACTGGGGCAAAAAAATGCCGCTGTATGAGTTTTTGTCTCATATTTATATCATAGGATAACCGATCACAGGAGTGTTGTTTATGTCCGAATAGCACGAGTGCAAATGTGATTTTATACAACAATTCAGTAAATAAGAATTTAATATTGTGTTATATTTTAAACACAATATTGTCTGTTTTTGCCAAAGAAAATATGACCTATGAAGCCACTGCACAACTGTTGTGCGTCTCAGAGCAACACAGCGGTGATTCATTTCTGAATGAATCTGCGTTTTAAACGAATCATGTGAACCAATGATTCAATAGTCGATTTGTGAAGAGAGTCGTTTACATAATTCCTGAATGAATCTGCAGTTTGAACGAACCGAATGAATGAATGACTCAGTTACTTACTCATAAAGACATTTACCGCCAACTACCGGCAGTTTAAGTGTCTTATTTAGAGTATCATCACTAAAAAAAAAAACACCTTACAGGGATAGTTTGCTCAAAAATTTAATTTCTGTCATCATTTACTCACCCTCACGTCGTTTCAAACCTGCATGACTTACTTACTTTCTTGTGTGGAACATAAAATAAGGTATTTTGAAGACTTTTGGTAACCAAGCTGTTTTGGTAAACAATGACTTTCACATGAACAAAAAATACTGAGATGTTTCTCAAATAATCTTCATTTATGTTCTATCGTTTATGTTACGCTGTTGTAGCCTAAACGTTTATATGTAATACATTTTATGTTCAAATAAATCAAATCAAATATTTCTTTCTAAATCTTCTTGATACTTTTCTCATTTAAAACAATAATGGCTTTAAATTAACTTTTGGGGGTACGTTAACAGCCAAATTTAATTTGCAATTAATTAATCACCACATCATGTAATTAATTAGATAAAAAAAATGTATTTTAAAATTGTAATAACTGTAATTTATAATTTATATTTTTGCATTTTAATTACATTTCCGTTTTAATGTTTTGTTTAATGTAAAGATTTGAGTACATAGTACATTTTAGATTTTAAATTTTAGTAAAATAGATTTGAGTAAAAAAGAAAGTCAATGTAATAACCCTTTTTTTCTCTTTCTTTTTAAGAAAAACCTTCAAAACGCAAGAAGACTAGCCTTTGTGCATTCTTCAGAAAGACATGGCTGGCTGTAAAAAGCGCTAACCAGTGTCGACGTCAAGGCAACAAAGTGGCCCCTCTTCAGCCTGTGTCCGACACAGATTCAGCTGATTCCCAGTGTGGTCCATCCGGCCTCGAACCAACGGCACTTTGGCATCTAGCTGATCCACAGCCAGACCCATCCGGCCTTGAGCCAACAACTCTACAGGATCAAACTGATCTTCTGCCAGGTCCATCCA
>NW_015537978.1:1225866-1233074 GCF_001515605.1 Sinocyclocheilus anshuiensis | reverse complement strand
AGAACTGCAGTGGAAGGTTAGATATTTTTTGGTGTTGGCAATGAATTAATCACAAAAAACATCATATGGTTCCAAGTGTTTAATTTGAAGCTAATATCACAGGAAGAGTGATGATTTGCCAAATATCAGCACGATGCAAATGTGATATTGATTTGAAGAACAGTTCAATAAACAATAATTTAATAAGTTACTTACATGTTAGACTTACATGTATTTGCTGTATTTCGACAACGAAAATAGTTCCAAACAAAGCCTGCATTGCCTCTCTGAGCAGTACACGAATGTGTTGCTTTACTGAATCAATTAGCCATTTGAATGAATTGGATGAATGAATGACTCAACTACTCGCTCATGCAGTGATTTGCCACCACCTACTGCCGATTTTAGGCTTATATTTAAAGTATATTTTACCTTTAAATATAAAGGCACCCTGCTGCAGACCCGACAGATGATAAGATGCTCCAGAAGTCAGTGGAAATACAAACAAAATACTCACATGCATGGAATTCAGTAGGTTTTGTTTGTGTATGGGGAAAAAGACATCTGTCCACAGTTTGAACAACTTATTTATTTCCCATGAGGGAATGTTTGACTTTCAAGTACTCGTTTCATTGCAATTGATGCTTACAAACCTCTCTGAGATACACAGAGATTCACAGATAATAGCTTTGTAATGGCAAAAAGTGGCTGCTTTCAGTCTATCCTGCAACCTCTCATACCTCATTTCATTTCAATTTCCGTCACCGCAGATATTTATCCTCTCTCTTTTTCAAAGATACTGAGGCACTCTTCAGACGTTTGTCAAAAAGAAATGGTCAATGAACTTAAGTCCCAACACTCATAGGAAATCATAGGAAAAACAAATAAACACTAGGCCCAAAATCTGCCCTGGCTCACCCACCCAAACAAAGGAAGGGGCTTCTGCACGTATCAGAGCGATGTTTACAAAATCCTCATTAAGGAAAAGAAAGCAGATAACGGTGCACACACACACACACACAGGGACACCACGAACGCTAAAAACGCAGAGCTTCCTAGTTTGTAGATAAGGGACAGAGAGAGAGAAAGTAGGGAGAGCAAGAGTGAGAGAGAGAGAGAGAGAGGAAAAAACATTTGAAAAGAGATGCCACAGAGGGACATCTCTTTCACGTAGTGAAACCACCCTCTAGTCCAAACTTTTCAGACATCAAAGAATAAATGCTCAGAGGTCAGGAATAGAGGCACTTTAATGCAGTGACCAGTCTGCGGCTACATATAAGAACCAAAACAGCATAGGACGGCTTTACTTTCCTACATTCTGCACTGGAGTGACCACTGACCTTCCATCCAGAAGAAAGGGTTGAGTTCTTTAAATTAAAGGCATTTGTCACTGGATCTATAGATCTAGATTTTGCTCCTGTGAAACTCTGCACCTATAGCTGATACACACCTCATTTGCCTTACATCATGGGTGTCAGCAGGAATTACTTTTGGATTACGTGTTCATCCAGCACATCTGTTTTATTGGCCTTTTTCCTGCTCTTCTGGGGGCCCTTCTGTGCACAGAGTAGCCCTATCGGCTCCCCCGAGAAGCTCCGCACTGCTCCAGGGCTGGATGACGGACATGGAGGCATTCTGGATCCTTCACTTCTGGAGCAGGACAGTGAGGTAGACATGCAGAGCTTGCTGGAGACCCTGAAGGGACAGTTTCTGCGCACTTTTAACCTGACACATCCCGGCCCCCCTGTGCAGCCAGGGGCCACTCGAGTAAAGCCCCCTGAGTACATGCTGGAGCTCTACAACCGCTTCGCCAATGACCGAACAGCAATGCCTTCTGCAAACATTGTACGCAGCTTTAAAAATGAAGGTAATTGTATATTTACTTTTCCAATGAGGACTGTGTAACTGTGTTTGTATTGTGGGAATTTTTTTTTTTTTTTATAAAATCTGCTTATGGCAATAAAATAATTTAATTTCTACTGTGGATGTAGTACAAAGAAACAATAATGTTGACTAAGTATCTAAAGTAATTGAATAATCAAGTAAGGATGTTAGAAAATTCTAGAAAAGTGTTCTAAAATGCATTTTTTGGTTGTGCACTAGGCTATTTGCTTGTTGATTAAAATATAATACTTGTGCTTGCTAAATTATATGCAATTAATCAAGACAATATAATACATTTACATTTAGTCATTTAGCAGACGCTTTTATCCGAAGTGACTTACAAATGAGGACAATAAAAGCAATCAAAACCAACAAAAGAGCACTAATATGTGCTGTGATAAGTCTCAAAAATTTGATCTCAAATAATAGTTGGCTTTTTTTTCAGTTGTGTGCCGTTATACATAATAGCACTTTGATGCAAATTTAATATCTCTGCAGAACTATATGAATAATTAAGAGATTTTAAAATGCATTTTTGTTGTGTTGTGTTGTGAAAGTAAAAAATCTTCATATTGTCTAGAAATGCATTCAAAAAGTGACAATTTGACCTTATTTTCACCTAGTTACTTTCATTTTATATACACACACACACATACATACATACACACATATACTATATTTTTTATATTTTATTGTAATATTATTAGACATATCTTTGAGTCATATTTATGGTAGATTTGTAATGACAACATGAGAATTAGAATTTCAAATTTTTTTTTTCAGACTCCTCCCCGTACAGTGTGGGACCTAGTGGGGTGAGACAACACCCACTTATCTTCAACGTGTCTATCCCACATCACGAGAGAGTCACCGCAGCTGAGCTCCGACTGTATACTTTGGTCCAGACTGACCGCAACAAATACACTGGTGTTGACAGAAAAGTGACCATATATGAGGTCAAACAGATTGAAACGAACAGCAGTCAAGAAATAAGAGGGGACAATATTGATGGAGGAAATCAAACCAAGCAAGAGGGAGAAACAGAACTAGTGGAGTTGGCATCTCGACAGGTTTACGGTACAGATAACGGGTGGGAATCCTTTGACATGACCGCTGCGGTGCATCTTTGGAGGAAATCAGACTATGGCACCACCCACAGGTTGGAGGTCCACATAGCCAGTTTGAACTCTCAGAGTTTGACGTCAACCGAAGGTAAGGAGGAAGGCACCGCCAGAGGAGGGGACATGGACATTGACACCAGCCCTGAGGACAAGCACAAACCCTTAATGATCGTCTTCTCTGATGACCAGAGCGGAGACCACCGCGGAGACCAACGAGAGCTCAATGAGCTGATCCAGCATGAGACCACTGGGCCTGGTGTTCAAGACAACATTGACCTAGAACTGACTGGTCTCTGGGACGACCTGGAAGTTATGGGACAAAAAGATGGGAATGAGGAAGAGGAGCAGAGCGAGGAGGCTCTCCTACAGATGCGCTCCAACCTCATCTATGACACAGCGTCTAGAATCCGACGCAATGCCAAAGGCAACCAGTGTAAAAAGACCTCCCTCTATGTGGACTTCAAAGACATCGGCTGGGACAGTTGGATCCTAGCACCCTCCGGTTATGAAGCCTTTGAGTGTACGGGGACGTGCATGTACCCTTTGACCAAACACGTTACACCTACTAAACATGCCATTGTGCAAACTTTGGTCAGTCTGAAAAGTCCACAAAGAGTGTCCAGGGCTTGTTGCGTTCCCACTGAACTAGATCCCATCTCCCTGCTCTACCTAGATGATGCAGAAGTGGTGACATATCAGTATAAATATGAAGGTATGGTGGTAGCGAAGTGTGGATGCAGATAGTATTTAATGGACATGGAGAAGTGAGGTGAATCTGGGCCACAAGCTTAGAGTTTGGATTGGAAAGAGACTAAAAGGCAGTCATTGTCTACGACTAACATTCCAAGTTTCTTCCAAATGGCAGTGGATGAGCTCTTACTCCCAACCTTAACAGCGTTAGCAGGAGTCATGAAATCAGTTGTGGAATCAGCCAATTCTGGAGCCACGTGACGAGGGGCCACAATGCAAGATTTAGTGGGAACGGTGACCATTCATCCCTGCTGAATAAGGATTGGGTGGAACATAAAATAATAATTGAACCACTGACACGCCTCAAGATCAGCCGGAATAAATGAGCTGTTCTTATCAGTAAAGACTGAAGTTTAAGTCAGAGATTATATCAACTCCAACTCGTTACATACTTGGCCATATCATTTGCGTCAGCAGAGTCCTCACTAAGTGGGTGTTTCGTAAAGATGGCAGCGAACTCAAGCACCACAGGGTCAGTCCAGTGACATTACCAGAGACAAGAAGCCTGTGAAACGGCCTGTTTCCAGTTTCCACAAAGCTCAGTATCGTATCTGTCGTGACACTGCCAAGTCAATATGCAGCTTCCTGACTAACAGAATGCATTTGATATGAACTGTCCAAGTTGAAGTGAAGTGTTTATCAGAAAAGTCTTATAAACGAGGGGTAAAACAGACCAGAACGGACCAGTCTGGACTTTCGAATGTGTCTGAGAACAACTCCTTCTCTAGATATCCGCAGTCTTACGACCATGGGTCTCATTCATTAATCAGTCATACACAAATTTGTGTGTGAAATCTGCATACAGTTTTTTTAAAGGACAAATCATTATTTAGCATTACATTTTGTGCTTAAATTCATTCTGAAATAATGAAAACATTGGGAACAGCTAAAACAACACACCAGCAAAAATCACTGGGTGAAAGATGAAATTTTATGAATAGATTTCATCATATAGAGTAAAAAGTAAGAAAAGTACATTATAGCTTGAGTTTCAAGGTTTTTCTATAAAAAAAAAAACAGCACATCTGTACTTATGTACAGCTGGGTAATGAGAGGTTTGTAATCTGGGTCTGTATAAAAGGTGTCTATTGAACTGGTTTTGAGGATGCAAACTTAGTCGTATGTTTGCTGCTGAGTGTGAAGAAAGGCTGTAATGGAAAGGTTGTGCGGAAAGCAGTTGATGGCTTGGCCATGTTTTATGCAAATAAGTATTCAAATTAGATGGAGGACAAGAAGAAATTCATGAAATGCATATGTACGTGTTATGCAAAAGCGTTTTGTGAGAAGTACTCCTGTGGGTATAAATACAAAACAATCCATGCAATTACTAATGAATAAAACCCATTATTTCAGTGCAAAACCTAAGCAATAAACAGATGCTCATAAAAGAGAGACATCGGAAAAGGACAGTATGAACTTCTGAAATGTCTCAAAGCAATTAAGCTGTTTTGATATATAACATTTTCTTGGGACACTTATATATTTTCTTCAGTAACATTTCTTCCTACTGAAACCTTGTCTGCATTTTACCATGGAATTCATTCACAAATCAGCATGTCACTGCTGAGATGTGAGAATGGGACAGTTGACAAAGGATGCATGTTGTACATCTTAGTCCGTCCGCCCCGTTCCATTGGCGACAGACGGCATCAACAAGCGGGATACTGGGGGCTCTCACCCCCTCCTGCTCCACATGCCGTGCGAGCTGCGCTCCCACCCCGAAGCACGGCTGTGATAAGAAGGTGTCAGGACTGAAAAACATGTGTGTGAGGACCAAAGACAATTCCAAGCTGCACGGAGGGCGGGAGAAAACTGATTCCTGGGAATGAGAAGCCAGTTGGCAGTTGTGTATCTACTTTTTGACCCCAATCTACCCTAAAGCGAAGACACATCATTTACTCCCCATCGCTCTCCTTCTGTAGTCTTCCGTCATTTT
Organism: Sinocyclocheilus anshuiensis; assembly: GCF_001515605.1. Lineage (NCBI taxonomy): Eukaryota > Metazoa > Chordata > Actinopteri > Cypriniformes > Cyprinidae > Sinocyclocheilus > Sinocyclocheilus anshuiensis. The sequence continues at coordinate 1,227,404 of NW_015537978.1, read as the reverse complement.
TTTTCTCCTTTTGGACCCTTATCACCGTTAGGGCAGGAGGATGAATGGAAACTGTCTAGCAAGGTCATGCCACCCACAGATATCCTTCACAAGACTTTTCAACCTGATAATATCTTCCAGGATTATTCCCATGCCTGATGCATACTTTGCATTACTGACTTTGATATTAACTTTACTGTTGTTGAAGTACAAATTGTGTTCTGATACTTTGAATAATTATAAAGCTTATTTATTGATTAATTTATTTGTTTTTATTATTATTTAGGTGATTTTGTATAGTAATACTGTACATATGACTACATACACTATTCAGAGTATATGAGACTGTATGATGTTGTTGTGCAAAGAATATGGGTATACAAGTATATAAATTAATTTAAAAACAAATTATTAATTGTAATAATTTATAATTTTCTCATGTAGTATGTGTTAAAATACTCAGTGATGTTGTATGCGCTTTAATCAACCGCTTTTCAAGCACTGATGTCTTGTTAGGATTTGTATATATCTTTAAATAGTTTGTTGATCCTCTTGTCCCTTGCACCCAGACACTCCATAACTCCTTAACAAGATATATTTAGCAATGATCAGTCCAGAGCTTGCTGTTTAGACATTGGGTGTGGGAGCGATTCATAAATGTAACTTCCCATTGAAGACCAGCAGCTTAAAGGCCCATAGTTTACAAGTGTCAAACAGATCCACGTCCATGGGAAGCTGACTGGAAACTAACGACCACACAGGCTCATCTGCTCTGCAGCTTGAGACTGTGCAGATGTATTTGCTTCTTTTTTGGGGTTTGGGGTGGAGGGCTTAGGAAGTGTTTAGCTTTGTTCTCTATATATTTAAGATGTGAAGTTGGTAATTGTCAGTTGCCATTGTAAAACAATGTATTTTGCCATGTACAAACGCACAGTTGAAAATAAAATGATATTTTGAAGAAACTTTCTGTGATATTGTGATGTTTTTTTTTTTTTACTATTCTAGTATTTATTAACAAATTTATCATTGACAAGACTCTTCTGTCCACTGTAGTCATGTTAAAGGGATAGTTCACCCAAAAATGAAGATGTTTATCTGCTTACCCCCAGGGCATCCGAGATGTAGGTGACTTTGTTTCTTCAGTAGAACACAAACGAAGATTTTTAACTCAAACCGTTGCAGTCTGTCAGTCTTATAATGGAAGTGAATGGGAATCACAGCTTTGAGAGTCAAAAAAACATACACAAACAAAACCAAATTAAACCCTGCGGCTCGTGACGATACATTGATGTGTAAAGACACGAAACGATCGGTCTGTGCAAGAAACTGAACAGTATTTATATCGTTTTTTTACCTCTGATTCACCGCAATGTCCAAACTGTCCTGAGCGTGTTCTCAACAGCCGGAGCATGACGCGTTTTCTTCTTCTTGCTTTACAGCAGATCGCAAACTTATAAGTGCATTACCGCCACCTATCTCTCAAATGGACCATTGACACTATCTACAATCTCAATTAGGAGTGTCAATGGTCCATTTGAGAGATAGGTGGCGGTAATGCA
>NW_015537978.1:1217974-1225741 GCF_001515605.1 Sinocyclocheilus anshuiensis | reverse complement strand
GTCCATTTGAGAGATAGGTGGCAGTAATGCACTTATAAGTCTGCGATCTGCTGTAAAGCAAGAAGAAGAAGAAGAAGACGCGTCACGCGTCGGCTGTTGAGAACGTGCTCAGGACAGTTCGGACATTGCGGTGAATCAGATGTAAAAAAACGATATAAATACTTTTCAGTTTCTTGCACAGACCGATCGTTTCGTGTCTTTACACATCAATGTATCGTCACGAGCTGCAGGGTTTAATTTGGTTTTGTTTGTGTATGTTTTTTTGACTCTCAAAGTCGTGATTCCCATTCACTTCCATTATATGACTGACAGACTGCAACGGTTTGAGTTAAAAATCTTCGTTTGTGTTCTACTGAAGAAACAAAGTCACCTACATCTTGGATGCCCTGGGGGTAAGCAGATAAACATCAAATTTTCATTTTTGGGTGAACTATCTCTTTAATGTCCAAGTGGAAACTTGATGGTTATTGTCTCTCATTTATCTTGTCTCAAAAGCCATGACAGGAAAGTTAAACCAATGACGGGAAAAAATGTAGACCCTCCAGTATGTGTATTGTGCTTGAATGATGACAGTTCAGGACCTCCTGACCAATTACACACAAGCCTTTGAGCTGTGTCCCATTAATGAGCTATTTACAAATTGCAGAAGCATTTGTGTCTGGATATTGTCATCTAATTCTGGGTATTAATTTATTTGTGTTGACAGAAGAAGTTAGAGTATTAGCATGTGCTGATGGTTACAGACATGCTATTGATATTAAAAACAGCAAATAAATAATAAAAAATTAAATAAAAATGATAAATTTATAAATATAAATCCATTAATACATTTGAATACATTTTATTGTTTCACAAGTTAAGTAATGTCATGATTCTTATTATATCTAGTCTGCACATTTATTTGTTATATAGAACACAAGATATTTTGAAGACCAAGCAAGTTTCGGTTACCATTTTATGGACGGAAAAAATAAATTGTTCTATATAAGAAAGTTTTGGGATGGTTGAGGTGCAGGTTAAAGTAAATGATGACATAATGATAATTTTTGGGTGAATTATTTCTTTAATTGCTGCTAATATCATCATTGGTCAAATCAGCCAGAGTGGCAGCAAGCAACAAAGATTTGGAGCCACCTTGTGGTCACCAACTCACAATCTCAAAACAGTGAAATTATAAACACTCCTGTGAATTCTGTTGTAATTTACTCGCCCTCATTATTCCAAATCTGTGTGACTGTCAAGCTCCAAAAATACCATAACTGTATCATAAAACTAGTCAATACGACTTATGTGGATGCACTATATTTTAAATAAATATGTCAGCAGCACTGATTTCAAGTGACACGTGACACAGTACACTACATCAGACCCCAGTTTGACCTCAGCATTTTGAGCTTCATCTGGGGAAATAAGTTGATACTCATTTGTGAGAAAAAAAGATAGAAAGACTTACCGAGTCTTACTCAAGTCATTACTTTAAAAAATAGATTGAGTAGTTTACATTCACACAATTAATTGGCAGAATGTATTCTTAATGCTTGAAAAATATATTTGAAAATATGTTAAAACTCTATTTAAGTGTTTGATTCTGCTTTTAAACACACCTTGAAACATGATCTAGATGATTTCAACAGAGGAGATGATAATGTGTTTCTCACTTGTGCTGTTTTCTACTAAGACGTTATCAGGTAAAGTTTCAGACTGCCTCTAGCTGAATGAAATGTGACCATATCCACCTGCTGAATGTAAACAAAATTATACCTAAAACATTAATGCTTAACGAATGTTATTGCCAAGTTTTATGAACATTGCTATGTTGCATATTCTTAAGTATATATTAATTCCTACAGATTACACAACAGAGATGTAATTTCATTCAAACTCTGAACCTAATAACATTATTAACTGGTGCAATTGACTTTTGCTGAGTATCTGAAGATGCGGTAAATTTTCATTCGACGAACGTGACTCGATTCAGGTTCATTTGTCAATATTGAAAGAAAAAACTCACAAATGGCATGATTCTATAAATCGTATCTTTCCTATTTATCAAATTTATATCTGCTGATTCAGGAGAAATGTGTAAAAAATGCCAAGCTTAACTTGTAGTTGCTTTCTTTAAAGAAAATTGCTGTTTTTGAAGTTGGCAGTGCAATGATACTTGACATGACATGTTTACAGGACGCTATACAGCCATTTTAGCGTGCTGTCAAACCAAACGTGTCAAGTTAAGGGTAAATAGTAAAACAGACGATGCTACATAATGTATAAACAGAAAACAATATATAATAATCTCGGTATAAAGACTGTATAAAGATATAAATATATAACTCACACTTTTTTGTTAGAACAGTACAGTTTAGAACCATGTAATTTATTAACCGCTAGGAAAATGCGCAGCCAGGACTTTTATTTTGAAATGTAAACTCTGTGAAGAAGTCTAGTGGAGTTTAACCAGAGTTCAACTGTGCTGTATTTTGCTATACATACTTTTTCACGTAGTTGTAATATTAGTTACTTATTATGGAGGCAGACGAATCCATTTCGTCAAACCCAAGAGTTGATTTGGGGAGTGAGGAGGGCAGCGCTGCCTTTAAAAAGGGGTTTTATGAGAAGAGAGAAGAAGTGGGTAATATTCATCATCCGTTTCAGAGAACGCTAGTTCAAAGTTGTGTGTCTCTGAAGAGTGACAGGTCCATGGCTGGACCACCTAAATTCTGTGATAAAGCAGAACACTTTCAACCCAGGTTTGTATTGCTGAGTATACACTCGTATAAGAGAATAAGTGATCATATGTGCAGATGATATCATGTATCCACTGTATCTAATGTTCATAACAACATTTTCAAATGTATGTAAATCTGGAACAAGATAAAGTGTGTAATGATGTGTGTTATAATGATTGTCAACTTTTAGGTATACTCAAAGGTATCTTCCATTATACGCGGGGTATCATAGGGTTCTATTGTCTTAAAAATGGCCCTTGTCTAAAATGATTATAGACAAAAAATAGTCTAAAATGATAACGATAAAATTATTTTATAGACAAAACTGTCTACAAATTTTTAGACAATCAGTTTTACTTACTAATTTTTGTCAGGAACACAGTTATCATTAAAAAGCTTGTTTTGTTGTTTTTGTTTGCTTGCTGTCCATGCCTGATGAACATACACACTCTTTTGTGACACTCTTACTCTTGATTCTTCATGAGTTCCAATGTTGTTTTCAATATATGTGGATCATACAAATTATATTAGGGGTCTTTAATATCAAATGCTACTTGTTAGCTTTAAAACTATAAAATGGCTGCTCAGCTGTCCTGCAGTGTGTTATGCTAAAATACTTGTAAAACTACTTTAAAAAGCATTTTGTAATGTATCTGAAACCTCAAGTGTATGTCTATGTATTTAAATTAATTTCAGTATTTACAGTCTACAGAAAATACTTTCTAGTTCACAGAAAGTGGAGGACTGTGCTGTTCACCACCAGTTCCAGAGACCAGCATCTCCACTACCAAGTTATGTGTCTTTGAAGAGTGACAGATCCATGGCTGAACCTCCTAAATTCAGTGATAAAACGGGGCACTTGCATCCCAGGTGAGTTCATACATACCTGATAAATATACACATATTATTCTTGATTCTTCATAGTTTCCATTATTGTTTTCATGTTTTTCATTCTTCATAGTTTCCTTTATTGTTTTGCATCAATTCATGTAAATTATGCAAAATACATTAGGGGTCTTTAATGTCAAATGTTAATAATCTTAAATCTATAATATGGCTGCTTAGTTGAAACTGTCCCGCAGTGTGACATGCTAAACTGTCTAAAACAACTTTAAACAGCATTTGGTAATGTATATGAATCTGAAATCTCAGGTTGACACCTATGTATTTTAATTCATTTTGGTATTTTCAGTCTTTCAGAAAAAGCTGAGTACAGTGCTGTTTACCACCAGTCCCAGAGACCAGCATCGACACAATCAAGCTATGCATCTTTGAAGAGTGACAGATCCATGGCTGAACCTCCTAAATTCAGTGATAAAGCAGAACACTTTAAACACAGGTGTGCTTGCACATTCATTTACATGCTCATGTAATTCTCTTATGAAATGAATCGTGTGACAAAATTTAAACAATAGCAAATATGGTTAGTTAGGTTAGATGCCATGTTGAATTTGATTTGGATGAAAACTGCAAGGGACAGAATTACAGTCTTTACATTGGCACACTGTATAAAGGTAAAGGTCCTAGATAACATCATTTTTGCCAACTCAACTTTCAGACCTGTTTATTTATCTTTTGTCTACTGATTTTTTATTTTTTATTTATTTATTAGTTTGGTCAACTGAACAGTCTGTTAAACAACTGTACAATCGTTGAACTGTACTTCTATCCCTCACAAGCTTGTTTACATACCTGTTAAAAATCCTGTGCAATTCATTTTTTAATCACTTTACATTTAATAGCTGAGTTATACTGAAGTCAAAGATGTCTCTTGAGTGTTCAGTATAGCCCATATCTCTTAAAGTCTTAGAGTCCTGAGCAGAACTCAGCACTGAAACAAAGGCTGCATTAGAAATCACATAATCTCTTGAGTAAATAATTACTTTGTGACTGCAAAAAGAGTATGTTCTATATAGTATGAATGTGAGTAGTATAAATGTAATCTGGACATACTACATTCGGCATGTTGTCATTATCAGGTGACTACCAGTGTCAGTTGCGTAGCATCACTGCCATTCATAAATCCTATCCCGTGGTCTCATGGGATAGTAAAGTGTTCATCATATGCACACTTCAGAATCATGCCAGAAGTAGTTGGTCATCTGGGTACTTTTTGCCTACTCTTTTATGAGCACTGTGAATTTGGACATACTTCTTTTGCCACATACTTTTTTTTTGTCTACTATGTAGTAGGGAAGTATGCAATTTCAGATGCAGGCAAAAAGTCCAGCGTTTTTAGCAGTGAGTGGATTCTGACTAACTTAAACACCTCTGATTGGCCATTGCATTCAAGAAATCAACAGATATGTCTGTGATTGGCTACATTACTCACCGCTGGATTGGTTACATGTTTGTGATGATAGGAAATGGGGGCGGGTTTTTTGAGACTTTACTTTGAGTCTTTGGTACTCCCCAATGCCCAACAATGGTGTAAACTGATGAATTTGCTGATGGGTTGTCTTCAAGCATATCAAAACACCAGATTAACTTGTAAACAACATTAAAAACTTGATTTTCACCACAGAGGGTCTTTAATATTTTAATTGATTACAAATCTTGTTTGTTTCTGCAGTGGGAGAAAGAAACAGGTGGTTGAAGATCAGTCTGCGTGCCTGTCTGGAGATTCTGACTGCTTTCAGTGCAGAAAAATATCTGAAATTTGTCCCCTTATACACCCACACACGAGAGGGTCCAGTCCTGCTGAAGAGCAGCTGAGCTCTTGCCAACCAGTAGATGCCATCCTACAGAGTATCAAAGAAAGCCACAAAACCAGCATGAAGAAGTATGAGAGTTTATGTGAAGGAATCAATATACAAGAGAACAAAAACCACCTTAACAAGATTTACACACAACTTTATATAATAGAGGGAGAGAGGGAAGGGGTAAATGAAGAACATGAGGTTGTACAAATAGAGAAAACCAAGACTGAGCACTTACAAGGTACTCCAATCAACTGCAATGACATTTTCCAGCTTATATCCGATCCAAGTTATGAGAGAAAAGACAACAAAGAAAAGGTAAAGATTGTTCTTACCAAAGGAATTGCTGGAATTGGAAAAACAGTCTCTGTGCATAAGTTCATTCTGGATTGGGCTGAGGGCAAAGCTAATCAGGATGTTGATTTTCTCTTTGTTCTTCCATTTCGGGAACTCAACTTGGTTAAAGATGAAAAGTACAGCCTTCACAGACTTCTGCTTGACTTCCATCCAGAACTTCTGGAGTTAGATACAAGGGTATATGATTTGTGTAAAGTCTTGTTCATCTTTGACGGTCTGGATGAAAGTAGAATTACACTGACATTTTCACACTGTGACAAAATTTCTGATGTGTCTACAACATCATCAGTGAGCATGTTGATGTCAAATCTCATCAAAGGAGAGTTGTTGTCCTCTGCTCTCATCTGGATCACATCCAGACCGGCAGCAGCCGGTCAGATCCCCTCACATTACATCAACCGGGTAACAGAAGTACAGGGATTCACTGACCCTCAGAAGGAGCAATATTTTAGGAAGAAGATCAGCGATCAGCATCAAGCCACCAGAATCATCTCTCACATAAGAACAGCAAGAAGCCTCCACATAATGTGTCATATACCGGTTTTCTGCTGGATCACAGACACTGTGCTTCAGAACATCCTAAAACATGATAGCAGTGCAGAAATCCCCAAAACGCTAACTGAAATGTACATACATTTTCTGATTATTCAGGCCGTTATGAAGAGGCAGAAGTATGGTGAGAGAGATGAGAGATATGATCCAAAGTTGCTTCTGCTTTCAGAAAGAGATGTGATTTTGAAACTCGCTGAACTTGCTTTCAAAGCTCTGATGAATGGCGATGTCCTGTTCTATGATGAGGACCTGAAAAAAATGTGGAATAGATGTCAACAAGGCCTCTGAGTATTCTGGGATTTGCACCGAGATCTTCAAGGAGGAATCAGTGATCTATTCGAGGAAGGTCTACTGCTTTGTTCATCTGAGCTTTCAAGAGTTTTTTGCAGCGCTTTTTGTGTTTTTCAACTATTTAAACAAGAACAGTGATATCCTGAGAATGTTCCAGATAAAGAAAGGAAGAAAAAAGATCAAACAGCAGTTTAATGAGGTTTCACTAGATGCGTTTCTGAAGGTTGTGGTTGATGAAGCACTGAAGAGTGACAATGGACATCTTGATCTTTTCCTTAGATTTCTTCATGGCATCTCACTGGAGTCAAATCAGAGACTTCTCCAAGGTCTGCTCACACATGTGGAGGACAACCCTGAAAGCATGAAGAAAGTGATAAAAAAACCTCAGACAAAGTCAAAAGCAGAATGTCAGGCCAGAAAGGTGGATTAATCTCTCACACTGCTTGATTGAAATGAAGGATACTTCTATTCTTGAAGACATTCAGGCTTACCTGAAAGCTGAAGGAAAGTTTAAAAAATATCTATCTCCTGCCCACTGTTCAGCTTTAGCTAATATGCTTCTGATAGCAGAGGATGTGCTAGAAGAGCTAAACCTCAAGAAATATAACACAACATCCATGGAGGCTCAAAGGAGACTGGTACCAGCTATGAGGAACTGTCGAAAAGCAATGTGAGAACCAGTAAACCAACCAATAAACCAACAGTGATCTGAAGAACTTAAAGGGGTCATATGATGTTACTAAAAAGAACATTATTTTGTGTATTTGGTGTAATGAAATGCGTTTATGCGGTTTAAGGTTAAAAAAACACTTTTTCCACATACTGTACATTATTGTTTCTCCTCTGTGCCCCGCCCTTTTGAAACGCATCGATTTCTGGAACAGTGTTGTAAATACAACTTAACCACTGATTTCTAGTCGTGTCCTCTTTTGGAAGGCCAAACAAAGTAGTTTCGCTTTCACAACAAAACACACGGCGGGCTTGACTAAGCGGCAGCCGGCGGGCTAGAGTGAGGAATGGTGGCCGGCGGCTTGAGAACGGTGCGGCCGGCGGATTCGATTAAGGATCGGCCGGCGGGCTTGTGGCAACCACATGTGACGACCCCGGGCTGGACTCCGCTTCGTCCACGGTGAAAGCCGATC
>NW_015537978.1:1215887-1217759 GCF_001515605.1 Sinocyclocheilus anshuiensis | reverse complement strand
TAAAGAATATCTCTTTGGATTTGAGACTTTAGTCTTTGCAACTTTACAGATCTTCTTTATGCACCAAGAGCTTGCAACACTTCAAAGAGAAAGGAAAAATTGAAATCGCATCATATGACCCCTTTAAAACAAAATGAATTCATCAAAAACAATCATGAATTTTTGATTTCCAAATAACTATATAGCCACATGTTGTTACATGTAAGTAATACTTCTTGCATTATCTTTTTTCATTTCAGATTGCAAGGCTGTAATCTCACTGAACAATCATGTGAAATTGTGGCATCGGCTCTACAGCATGCAAACTCCCCTGTTAGAGAGCTGGACATGAGTAACAATGACCTGCAGGACTCCGGTGTTAAGCTCATTTCTATTGGACTTAAGAGTTCACACTGTAAACTGGAGATACTGAGGTTAGTTGCAGGTTGTTATCACTCAGATATTCAATGCTATCGTTTGTAAAGATTGTTAATGCAAAATGTGCTCGTAGAGATCATGTTGGGAATGAAACATGGTCTATTGATTGTCCAACGTAAATATTTAAGGTTTCATGCATGAGTAATGACATATCAAGTGCTTTTCCCCACCAAATCATTTTGTTTTCACCTTGTGCATTGAAAAATTTTATGTGATGACGTTTCAGTAAAATGAAGCTGTGAGATGTAAAATATATTGTGAATAATTAAAAATGCTTCATTATAATAGTCATCACAGTAATATATTTGTAATATTTTTCCTGTGTAGATTAAAAGGCTGTAAACTCACCATGCAGTCCTGTGAAACTTTGGCTTCAGCTCTGCTATCAGAAAATTCATGCCTGAGAGAGCTGGACCTCAGTAACAATGACCTGCAGGATTCAGGAGTGAAGCGGCTCGCTGCTGGCCTGAAAAGCCCACACTGTAAACTGGAGATATTGAGGTGAACTACTTATATTTTTATACATTAGATATTGGAAAAAAATAGCATTATCTATAAACATAGCAAAGAAAATAGTGTACAACACGGTGGCAGGATTAATTCATCCAGAAAGGAAGTGAATACTAAATAATAGTACCCAAACAGCAGTTAGTAGTAATGAATAGAAGATACAAATGATCATTGTCAAGTCAAGTCAAGTCACCTTTATTTATATAGCACTTTTAACAATACAGATTGTGTCAAAGCAACTGTACAGCATTAAATAGGAAAATAGTGTGTCAATAATGCAAAATGACAATAGTAAACACTAAAATTTTCAGTTAAAGGCAGTTCATCATTGAATTCAGTGATGTCATCATCCAGCTCAGTTCAGTTTTAGTCAAGTCAAGTCACCTTTATTTATATAGCGCTTTTAACCATACAGATTGTGTCAAAGCAACTGTACAGCATTAATTAGGAAAATAGTGTGTCAATAATGCAAAGTGACAATAGTAAACACTCAATTTTTCAGTTAAAGGCAGTTCATCATTGAATTCAGTGATATCATCATCTAGCTCAGTTCAGTTTAAATAGTATCTGTGCAATCAAGTCAACGATATCGCTGGAAATTAAGTGTCCCCATTTAAGCAAGCCAGAGGCGACAGCGGCAAGGAACCAAAACTCCATCGGTGACAGAATGGAGAAAAAACCTTGGGAGTCTACGATATCGCTGGAAATGAAGTGTCCCCAACTAAGCAAGCCAGAGGCGACAGCGGCAAAGAACCAAAACTCCATCGGTGACAGAATGGAGAAAAAACCTTGGGAGAAACCAGGCTCAGTCGGGGGGCCAGTTCTCCCCTGGCCAGATGAAACCAGCAGTTCATCTGTGATGAACTGAATAAGAGAGAAACAGACTAATATTAGCGTAGATGCCATTCTTCTAACAATGTAGCAAGTACATCGGGTGTTATGGAA
>NW_015537978.1:1213413-1215773 GCF_001515605.1 Sinocyclocheilus anshuiensis | reverse complement strand
GTCCTAATTAATGCAGCCTAAAAATCCTTTAACGGATTTGAATATTAGAAGCGTATTAGTGTGTTATGTGTAAGCCAGGTTAAAGAGATGGGTCTTTAATCTAGATATAAACTGACAGAGTGTGTCGGTAGGTTATTCCAGAATTTGGGCGCTAAATAGGAGAAGGATCTGCCGCCCGCAGTTGATTTTGATATTCTAGGTATTATCAAATTGCCAGAGTTTTGAGAACACAGCGGACGTGGAGGACTATAATGTAGGGATGCTCCGATCAGGATTTTTGTAGCCGATACCGAGTACCGATTTCTTGTGATGGTGATCGGCCGATACTGATGCCGATTCTGATGCTTCAAGCTTTATATAGACGGTTTCATCGGGCGCACGCGCCTGGCCCAAAGTTAACTTCCAGTCTGTGTTTGTTTACCAGTCTGACTATGGTGCCGGCTACAAACGCAGTTAAAGTTAAGGTGATGAGTAGACTGAAGTTGGGCTCAGGTACTTGTGCTGTGGGATGTGTTTCCCATACATTTATTTATTTGTGGCTCTCGCCACAATATCAAAAGAATCTGCTGTTAAAAATGAACCATCCATTCATCATATCATCATGCAAAACATACATGACAAATAGCAAATTTTTCATTGTTTCTCGAAACGTCATAGCATTTTCCACACTGGCCATGACATGACTGTGGCGCCAAATCATTTATGTCCCCATGCATCATGTAGGTCGTCACACGTTGACGTCATCAAATTGCAATCGGTTTGTGAGATCGGCCAAGTTAGTGAGTACCGATCGAGTCATACACCTAGGTTCTTAACTGATGACAAAGAATTGACAGAGCAGCCATCAAGTCTTAGAGAGTGTTCTAGGTTATTACATGCAGAGTTTTTAGGTCCTATAATTAACACCTCTGTTTTTTAAGAAATTACTTGTCATCCAATTTTTTATATCGACTATGCACTCTGTTAGTTTTTCAAATTGGTATGTTTCGCCGGGCCGCGAAGAAATATAGAGCTGAGTATCAGCAGCATAACAGTGGAAGCTAACACCATGTTTCCTGATGATATCTCCCAAGGGTAACATGTAAAGCGTGAAAAGTAACGCAACCACAATCAGATGATAAGAGCAGGTAATTTTTTAACTCTAATGAGAGCAGTCTCAGTACTATGATACGGTCTAAATCCTGACTGGAAATCATCACAGATACCATTTTTCTCTAAAAAGGAATATAATTGTGAGGATACTACCTGTTCTAGTATCTTGGACAGAAAAGGGAGATTCAAGATCGGTCTGTATGTAACTAGTTCTTTGGGGTCTAGTTGTGGTTTTTGATGAGAGGCTTAATAACAGCCAGTTTAAAGGTTTTGGGGACATATCTTAATGACAATGACGAATTAATAATAGTCAGAAGAGGATCTATGACTTCTGGAAGCACCTCTTTTAGGAGCTTAGATGGAATATGGTCTAACATACATGTTGTTGGTTTAGATGATTTAACAAGTTTATACAATTCTTCCTCTCCTATAGTAGAGAATGAGTGGAATTGTTCCTCAGGGGATCTATAGCACACTATCTGATGTGATATTGTAGCTGACGGCTACATGGTTACAATTTTATCTTTATTAGTATCGATCTTGGAAGTAAAGTAGTTCATAAAGTCATTACTGCTGTGCTGTTGGGAAATGTCAACACCTGTTGATGCTTTATTTTTCGTTAGTTTAGCCACTGTATTGAATAAATATCTGGGGTTATGTTTGTTTTCTTCTAAAAGAGACGAAAAGTAATCAGATCTAGCAGTTTTTAATGCTTTTCTGTAGCAAGCAATACGAGCAATACGAAATACCTCTAGTTTTGTTTTCCTCCAGCTGTGCTCCATTTTCCGGGCTGCTCTCTTTAAGGTGCGAGTGTTCTCATTATACCAGAGTGTCAGACTGTTTTCTTTAATCATCCTTAAGCGTAAAGGTGCAACCGTATCTAAAATGCTAGAAAAGAGAGAGTCCATAGTTTCTGTTACATCATCAAGCTGTTCTGAGGTTTTGGATATGCTAAGGAATTGGGATAAATCAGGAAGATTACTTACAAAGCAGTCTTTTGTGGTAGAAGTGATGGTTCTACCATACTTGTAACAAGGAGTAGAATTTAAATTTTTAACTATATGGAGTTAACACAAGACTAGATAATGATCTGAGATATCATCGCTTGGCTGCATAGGAAACTTTTTCCTCGTCGAAGCAGAGACCAGGAGACGTTGGGATATCTTTCATACAGAAGTTACTCTTTATTGAGGACTCGCTGTGCGTCGCTGCAGTCATCCAAGTCTGACTATAGCTCAGCACAGTAGAGTTTATACCTTTCAAGGGGG
>NW_015537978.1:1206197-1209506 GCF_001515605.1 Sinocyclocheilus anshuiensis | reverse complement strand
TATGAAACCTATGTTATTCTGCGGGCACCACTTAGAAATGCAGCCATTGAGTGATGACAGTCTGCTATGTATCTCATCACCACGGTAAGCAGGGAGGGGACCAGAGCATATTACAGTGTCTGACATCTTACTTGCAAATTCACACACCTTTTTAATGTTATTTTTAGTGATCTCCGACTGGCGAAGTCGAACATCATTAGTGCCGACGTGAATAACAATCTTACTTAATTTACGTTTAGTATTAGCCAACACTTTTAAATTTGCCAAGATGTCAGGTGCTCTGGCTCCCGGTAAACATTGGACTATGGTGGCTGGTGTCTCTATTTTCACGTTCTGTACAATAGAATCGCCAATAACTAGAGCACTTTGATCAGGTTTCTCAGTGGGTGCGTCACTGAGTGGGGAGAACCTGTTTGATGTTTTGATCGGAACGGAAGAGCAATGTTTTGACCCATGACTATGCCGCCTCACAGTCACCCAGTTGCCCTGCTGCGGGGGCTCTGTAACCGGAACCGAACAATGTACAGGACTTCCTGAGCTAGCCACATCCAAAGCCGTATCTACAGCCCTCACATTCTTACTGTCCTCAATTAAAGTTTGGATACGTGTCTCTAATTCTGAAATCTTTTCTGTCAGCCTAACTATTTCCCTGCATTTATCACATGTGAATCCCTCGTCGCCAACAGAGAGAGCTAAACTATACATGTGGCAAGCGGTGCAAACAACAATAGCATTTACTCACCGTGATTGATGAATGATTCTGACTTACCACTGTTGTTTGATGAACTCGTGAAAAACGGAGCGAGAGAGAAAAGAAAAAAGAAAAGAAAAAAGAGAACAGCAATAGATGCGAATGGAAACGCGAATGGCAAGCTAACCGGCTAACGAATGCTAACGCACTGCACTCACGGTTTTAGAATAAAAGCGAACAAGCAAATCAGATTAGTTTGATAGATAATATCAGATATATGGTGGGAATTAAGTTATATTTTATCACTTTAAACAACAGAGAGTGATAGTAAAATAGAGATTCAACAAAAAAGCTAAGCTACACGGAGCTACAATCACAAACCACTCAGCAGCATGGCAGACAGGAAACGTTACTGTATTAGTTTTTGAAGCAGTGTAAAAATTGTGTAAACAGCACATACTTGATGAGACTTGGTTTAAATAAATTGAATTAAATAAAATGAAATAATATAATATAAGCATACAAAATGTCATAGCATTGTTTGCTTGTTTATAGTATAAGAAAAAATGGTTTTCCAACCTGAAAACATAAATTAACATTGGACTAAAAAGGACTATATAAAAATGAACTGCAAAAGCAAATACTATTTTAAGATTTATTAAAAAAACAGAACGTTTTAGAAAGACAAAAGAAACTTCACAAATTCTTTTATTTTGTAGCCTGGCTGGCTGTAAACTCACCGACCAGTCAAGTGAAACACTGGGCTCAGTTCTACTTTCAGTGAACTCCTGCCTGAGAGAGTTGGACCTGAGTAATAATGACCTGAAGGATTCACGTCTGGAATGGCTCTCTGCTGGACTGAATAGCTGTAAACTGGAAAAACTAAGGTTTGTGAAGCATTGTCTGAAGCATTGCAGTGCAACTGGATATGTGACAGTATTAGACATGCAGTAAAGCAAGATTTTGATAAATCAAGATATTTAAATATTTGTATTATGTTGTTGTTAATATCACCAGGACATCACATATTATTACATAATGTGAAACATAACTTTATTTTAGATTGGCCAGCTGTAACCTGACTGGTCAGTCCTGTGAAATGATGGCTTCAACTCTACAATCAGTTAACTGCCTTCTGAAGGAGCTGGACCTGAGTGACAATGACCTGCGGGATACTGGAGTGGAGATTTTCTCAACTGGACTGAAGAGTCCTCACTGTATACTAGAGATACTGAGGTTTGTATTTCAGTTTCATTGATATGTTGTTACTTAAACTGTCTTTAAATATGTTTTGTAATGTATATGCACAGAAGTGTGTTTGTTCTGTACTTTCATGCTCAAAATAGTTACTCCAAACATATGGAGTAGCAATCTACATTGTTTAGAAAATTGCTGCAATATTGGTGTCAATCAACTGAATCAGTCAGTTCTGCTGCTATGCATGTTCAGTGGGTGTCCTAATTATTGTTTTATCGTTCTGAACAGAATGTCCACTTGTAATCTCACTGATCAGTCCTGTGCGACTGTGGCTTCAGTTTTACAACTAGCAAAATGCCCTTTGAGAGAGCTGAACTTGAGCAAAAATGACCTGCAGGACTCAGGAGTGAAGATGCTCTCAGATGGCCTGAAGAGTTCACACTGTAAACTGGAGATACTCAGGTGTTTTAAAAGCTTACATTTCAATATAGATATTTACACTAAATAGTTTATACTGTATTATTTTATACATACTTTCAGATTTTTATATCTTAGATAATTTTCATGTAAACATATTTAAATGTGTGTCTCTGTAGACTGTCTGGCTGTTTTATCACAGAGGAAGGCTGTTCTGTTTTGGCCGCAGCTCTTACTTCAAACCCCTTACACCTCAGAGATCTGGACCTCAGCTGCAATCATCCAGGAGATTTGGATGGTCAGCTGCTCACTGCTAGATTGAATGATCCAACTTTCAAATTGGAGACCCTCAAGTATGTTGCACAGGAAGACTTTTCTTTTCTTGTTCACTTCAGATACTGAGATGCTTTAAATCAGTGGCATTTTTGACACACTTAAAGGGATAGTTCACCGAAAAATAAAAATTTGCCATTTTAAAATTTACTTACCCTCTGGCCATCCAAGATGTAGGTGACTTTTTTTATTCAGTAGAACATTAAGTATGTTTTTTTGCTTGAAACCGTGGTCCTTGGTGATTCATAAAATTCAAGTCACTTGAGAATCAAAAAAGAAGCAACACAAGAAACAAAACAAAACAAAAAATACCCGTGGCTCCTGATGATATATTGAGGTCTTATGAAGTCAAATGATCGGTCTGTGCAATAAACTGAACATTATTACCTGTATTTCATAACCTCGGGCAACAGGGAAGTCCGATTATTTTTCGCAAACTGGTTCTTTCGGACAGTATAGTTCAATAAATTGTTTGTAACATACGCAATTATGCTATTGCTATATATATAATACATACACACATACATACATACAAACACGCATATATATACACATATATATACAGTGGTGTGAAAAAGTGTCCTGATTTCTTATTTTTTTGTATGTTTGTCACACTTTAATGTTTCAGATCATCAAACAAATTTAAATATTACACAAAGATAATGCAAGTA
>NW_015537978.1:1197347-1206149 GCF_001515605.1 Sinocyclocheilus anshuiensis | reverse complement strand
ACACACAGAAAAACAAGTAGATAGAATAGAAAAAATAGAAAGCTAATGTTTGTTAGTTTTTTGTTGTTTTTTTTAAAATAAAAAATAAAACAAAAAAGATGATAAATATAGATAAAGTAGAATTAAAATAGAATAGAAAGTGCTAGAGTTAGAGGGTCAAATAAATGTGGAACAGATGTGTTTTTAGTCGTTTCTTGAAGATGGCTAAGGACTCAGCTGCTCGGATTGATTTGGGCAGGTCATTCCACCAGGAGGGAACAGTTAATGAAAAAGTCTGTGAAAGTGATTTTGTGCCTCTTTGAGATGGCACAATAATACGCCGTTCACTTGCAGAACGCAAGCTTCTAGAGGGCACATAACTCTGAAGTAATGAATTTAGGTAAATGGGTGCAGAGCCAGTGGTGGTTTTGTAGGCAAACATTAATGCCTTGAATTTAATGCGAGCAGCTACTGGTAGCCAGTGCAAATTGATGAACAGAGGTGTGACATGCGTTCTTTTCGGTTCATTAAAGATTAATCTTGCAGCGGCATTTTGGATTAATTGTAGAGGTTTGATAGAAGTGGCTGGAAGACCTGCCAAGAGAGCATTGCAATAGTCCAGCCTGGATAGAACAAGAGCTTGAGCAAGGAGTTGTGTTGCATGTTCTGAAAGAAAGGGCCTGATCTGTTATTGAACAACAATAACTGTTTTGTTTTTTTTCTTTTTCTTTCTTTAAATTTGTTTTTGACAAGCATCTTGTGAGGGAATAATTTGTGAATTATTATTATTTATTTATTTTTTGTTAGAAATTTTGGAGTAGTGAATTTGTTTTAATTTCAATTTCAAGCTTTTATTGTCATTGCATCGGAATGCAATGAAATTTCAGAGACTACACACAGAGGTGCTACAATATGACAGAGGTGCTACAATATGATAACCACATACACATAGACCACAATAACGTAAGCAAAATCCATGTAAAAAACGTGAATGATGCAGGTAAGACAATAAAGTGCAGTTCTAAGTACTGAAATTATTGCACAGTCCACAAGAATTAACATAAATAAATAGTGCAGAGCTTTTTTGTCAGCTCCTGAACAGCACCCATACCACACCGTAAGACAGTACAAATCTCTATGGCAGAGCAGTAGAATGCCACCAGTAGTTTTTGACACCGATAGTTTTTCTTTAGGACTCGCAGGAAGTGCAGACGCTGCTGTGCCTTTTTAACAGCCGCTGTTGTATTTGTGGACCAGGAGAGACTGTCAGATAAATAGATTCCCAGAAATTTAAAACTGCGAACTCTTTCCACATAGTCTCCATTTATAATGATGGGAAGGAGGTCAGCTTTGCACTTCCTGAAGTCCACGATGAGTTCTTCAGTTTCCTTGTGTTTAGCACCAGGTTGTTTTCAGAGCACCACAACGTCAATTTCCTGCCCTCGTCACGTTTTTCTTTAGGACTCGCAGGAAGTGCAGATGCTGCTGTGCCTTTTTAACAGCCGCTGTTGTATTTGTGGACCAGGAGAGACTGTCAGATAAATAGATTCCCAGAAATTTAAAACTGCGAACTCTTTCCACATAGTCTCCATTTATAATGATGGGAAGGAGGTCAGCTTTGCACTTCCTGAAGTCCACGATGAGTTCTTCAGTTTCCTTGTGTTTAGCACCAGGTTGTTTTCAGAGCACCACAACGTCAATTTCCTGCCCTCGTCACGATAGGCAGATTCATCACTTCCAGAAATGAGTCCAATCACTGTGGTGTCATCAGCTAATTTTATAATGTGATTGGAGGAGTGTGTGGAGGTGCAGTCATATGTATAAAGGCAATAGAGTAGTGGGCTCAGCACACATCCCTGTTGAACTGGTGCTGAGAGTGAGAGTGGAGGAATGGTGAAGACTGAGCTTAACACACTGAGGGCGGTTAGCGAGAAAGTCCATAATCCAGGAACAAAGGTGAGCAGAAAAGCCCAGGTGAAGGAGTTTCCTGATAAGAATGTCCGGTATGATGCTATTGAACGCAGAACTGTAATCGATGAAGATATCGATGATGTAATCTATTATAGGGACAGATTAAAAATGTCTGTAAAGACAGCAGCAAGTTCGTAGGCACAGGCCTTGAGTACCTTTCCAAGCACTCCATCAGGGCCTGCAGCCTCTCTTGGATTTACTGACCTGAACACCTGTCTCACCTCATATTCCTGTACAGTCAGTGTCTGGGTGCCTGAAACAGGAGGAGATGTATGTTGGAGTGGAGACTTCATTTCAAAACGCGCAAAGAAACAGTTTAGCTCCTCTGCCATTGATGCACTGGTGTTACAGCCAGTGGTGGTGCTGCCCTTGAAGTTCGTAATGTGCTGCACTCCCTGCCACACCCGCCTTGTGTTGTTGCCAGTAAAATGTTCCTCTATCTTCCTCTTGTAGGCTAGCTTAGCATTTTGGTGCCTCTTTTAAGGTTAGCTCTGTAAACACTGTAAAGAGCCCTGTCACCTGATTTGAAGGCCATATCACGGGCTCTGAGGAGAGTATAGACTTCTGACGTCATCCAGGGTTTCTGGTTTGGAAAAACCCGGATGCACTTCTCCTCAGTGACAATGTCAGTACAGCTGGCAATGTAGAACATAACAGTTTGTGTATATTCTGCCACATCCTGGTGTTTAAATAAGTCTCATTCAGTCCTAGCAAAACAGTCTTGTAGTTGGAATAGTGCTCCCTCAGGCCAGGTTTGGATGGTTTTAGTAGTTGGATTCATCTGTTTGCTGAGAGGAGTATAGGCTGGGACAAGGAACAGTGAGACATGGATAGACCCAGATGCGGGAGAGGCACAGCTCTATAGCCATGCTTGACACACGATCAAGTGTGTTACTTCCTCTGGTGGCACATTTTACATGTTGTGAAAATTTTGGAAGGACAGTCTTTAAACAAGCCTGGTTGAAGTCACCAGGAATGAGCATACGCACAAAGACATACATGAAACACAAGCGCCATACTGGTGAGCCAAAAGCCGCTGCACTCATGTGCACCGCCATCTTGCTAATCTTGCTTTAAAGTTTCTCTGTACTACTTTACAGAAAGAAATTAATAAAGACATTTGTCTTTATATCGAAGATGTTTACAGTTGTGTAAAGTCAAACAGAGGCACAGCAACCAATTTTTCAGGGATAAGCAACACACAAACGTTGATACAATAGTGAAAACATCATAATAGGTTTTCTCCAGATCTTGATTTAGCAGTTCTTAACTCCTTTTCTAATTTGTGATAATCAAACAGTCCAAATAATTTATATAATTTAAATCTGTGTGGTGCCATCAAAGTTTAGAAGGTATTTATGAAGGAGTTTTGTTTGATGCACAGTAGCATGTAAATTAGATCAATGAGCAGAACAATATTTTGCTTTGTCGTGAGAGTTGTCTATGAAATGTCTTTCCTTAGTTTTGGACAGACAGAATCTCTGATAACAGTCGATACACAGTACAGAGTAACTAATCAGGTTGAATTTGTACAATTACCATATCAGTTGTCAAGATTTCTGGTTTGAAGAAATATGCTCCTGCTCCTGCTGCTGCTGCTCCTGCTGCTTCTGCTCCTATTACTGCTGCTGCTCCTATCACTGCTGCTGCTCCTGCTGTTACTGCTACTGCTTCTGCTACTCCTGCTGCTCCTGCTACTGCTGCTACTATTACTGCTGCTGCTCATGCTACTGCTACTGCTGCTCCTATTACTGCTGCTGCTCCTGCTACTTCTGCTCCTGTTGCTCCTGCTCCTGCTGCTACTGCTGCTGCTGCTCCTGCTGCTCCTATTACTGCTGCTGCTCCTGCTGCCCCTGCTACTTCTGCTCCTGTTGCTCCTGCTCCTGCTGCTACTGCTGCTGCTGCTCCTGCTGCTCCTATTACTGCTGCTGCTCCTGCTACTGCTACTGCTGCTCCTATTACTGCTGCTGCTCCTGCTGCTCCTGCTACTTCTGCTCCTGCTGCTCCTGCTCCTGCTGCTACTGCTGCTGCTGCTCCTGCTGCTCCTGCTACTTCTGCTCCTGTTGCTCCTGCTCCTGCTGCTACTGCTGCTGCTGCTCCTGCTGCTCCTATTACTGCTGCTGCTCCTGCTGCTCCTGCCACTTCTGCTCCTGCTGCTCCTGCCACTTCTGCTCCTGTTGCTCCTGCTGCTCCTGCTACTGCTGCTCCAACTAGTGCTCCTTTTAGTGTGTCTCTGTTCCAAAAGCCACCCTGTAACACTTTACAACAAGGTTCCATTTATTAATATCAGTTAAACTAAATTAGTTAACATGACAATGAAAAATGTCTAAAACATTTAATAATTGTAGTTATGAATTTAGATGTTTCCACAGATTGTTAAAATGAGTGTACTGAGATAATACAGTACAGAATGAAATGATAAAATACTCACATACTACTCTTATTGTTATCTCCGCTGTTCTGTCCGTACTGGTGACCTGACACAGATAAACTCCTACATCTGACCGTCTGAAGTCTCGCAGTTGTAAGGACACATTTCCTCCGTCCAGCTCCTCAGTGAACAAACTCACTCTGCCCTTGTAGCCCCTCCCTCAAACATCTGTCTGTTCTTATAGAGACACACACAGTCTGTCTCTTTAAACCACTTGATCTCCATGTCAACAGCACTGATTTCAGGTGACAGGTGGCATGGCACAATGATGTCAGAGCCCCATTCAACTATAGTTTTGTCAGTTGAAAGTTTAAAATCATCTGTCAGGGAAAAGAGGGACAAGTATACAGTCATAATATTTCAAACCTGCCATGTTTAAAATGCTTCATGTTTGGATATGTTTGATATGAGATACTGACACTGCACAGTATACACTTTATATAACTATTTAAAAAAATAGTAGGCCAATGTGAAACAGCATTCAACCATAGACATTTAAAACTGGTATACTTTGAGTTCCTCATGTTGCATTTTTAATTTAGTGAGTGGCATCTAGCTGTTATACTGGAAATAAAAATGTTTGATACAGTAGATTTACAATAAGTGTTTTTTTTTTTAAATGTAGCTCATGCAAACAAAAGACATTTGTCAATTTCTCTCCTAAACTAGTTAAAGTACCACTGTTGTACATTGTTTGTAAATAAAAAAAAAAACTAATATACCACAGAATTATTTTAGAACTTACTTTTGTTTGCTTTTGCCATTTTCCTCTCCTAAAAGGGCAGAAAAACATTAATTGAGAATCTGACTCCACAGAATCACTCACATCACTGCCAACACACTGACCTTATTTCCACAGCAAGATTCTGTTGTCAGACACACAGAGAAACAGTCTATATAGATGAGTTTAGCAGTAGAACAGTGGTATGCAAAGCTTATTTCAAAACATCCTTGAATAAAGCCTCTGTTTTTCTGATATTTAATGAATTCTGATCACAAAATCCAGTAAAGCATATATGAACTAATCACATGAACATATGCAGCAGGTGTGTATAGGAACCAACAGGGACAGTGTATAAACAATTATACATAGGCCTATAATTCTCTATGTAATGTAAACATCTGAGCATCCATCTGTATTTGCATGTTGAAAGACTAAAGGGAATGTTAACTACATTCTTTTTTATAAATAAGTTTATTTATATTAATAATTTTAAATGTAGTTTATGAATAGTTTTATTTTACTGATATGACCTGATTCATGTTATTATGTCGGTATTAAAGAATAAAAATGTCCAAATATTATACAAAAGAATAGGCTATAATTTTCAAAAAATAACACATGATTATAATCTCCACCCTAACTTCCGGTCTGATACTAGTACAGGCAAAGAACTTGGTACAGGCCTGGCGATACTGTCCTGAAAAACTGTGCTGTTTTCACGGTTTAAACAGGTTCGGCTTGGTGCAGTTGTGTTAGAACACAAACATTCACGGTTTAATCTAGTTCGAAGCTTACTCCTTAGTGTTGCGTGAAAATCTGAGTTTGAAAGGTCGATAAGAATTTGTTTCATACTGGTTCTTCATTAAATTCAGTATCGTATAGTCTAACGCAGTGTTTCTCAACCCTGGTCCTGAGCGCCCCCCAACACTGCACATTTTGTATGTCTCCCTTTTCTGACACACCCATTTCAGGTCCTGGAGTTTCTTTTAATGAGCTAATGAGTTGAATCAGGTGTGTTTGATTAGGGAGACACACAAAATGTGCAGTGCTGGGGGGCACCCAGGACCAGGGTTGAGAAACACTGGTCTAACGACACAGCTCATATCTAAAGTAAACATAAATAACACATAACACTGTTTTGAGAACCAGTTTTACCTACTTGGAAATCCTTTTTCATTTCCATACATGTTTTCATATGAAGAGAGATAAAGACTGAAATGTTTTCATGTTTTCACCCATATCTCACTATGAAGAGAGACTGAAATTCAAAGTGTTTAGTGTCATTGCAAACAATTTGATTTTGGGATATCAAAAAAGTGTTTTTTAATATTCCTTCCTTTGTCCTGTGTATAGAGAAGTGGAAAAAAGGTACAGTAAGATAAACTCCAATCATAAATGTGTTGGCTTGTTTTTTTTCAATGTATTTAAGCCAGCGGTTTGTGTGAGACTGCAATCATTCTTCTCTCTCACTGAATGTGTTTTGTTCCTGTTTTAGAGAAGAAGCATGGCAGCGAGAAGTGGCAGTAAGTTCTCTTCAAATACTATTTTCATTATTTGGTTTAGCTGTTAATTGGTTAAAAAACTTTAAATATTTTATGTTGTTGATGTATTGCATACAGTTACAGTAGGTTGTTCCTGCAGTTCAGTATATTTTGGTGTCTGAATATTCGTATATTTCTGTATTTTATATTACTAGGCTTTTTAGCTTTTAATGTGTAAGCTCCTTATGTGTTGTCTGACTACATGAATTTGACATTTTGAAATGCTTGCTACTTTAGCAGTAACATTGTTATACTTTCGAGATGGCCACTGTATACCTTTATAAATGGAGGAACCAGAGTTCAACAACAAAACTCAACAAATAATTAAAAGTACTTAAAAGACTGAATTGTAGACGGAATAAGCCTTTTAAACAAAATCACAGTACAGGTGGTATTTGAATCTCTCCGTGTCTCTTTTCCCCTCACAGATGACTTTCAGCTTGTTATTCCTGAAAGAGGTGAAAGAGTTAAGATTAATTCGGGATCTACTCTCACTGTGTCATGTCACTTGTCTCCTGCACTCAGTGCTGTTGACATGGAGATTACTTGGTTTGGCGAGATGTCTTGTATTTGCGCCTATAAGAACAGAGAGGTGACACAGGGTGTTGACTATGAGGGCAGAGCGACTCTGTTCATTAATGACCTGAAGAAAGGGAATGTGTCCTTAAGAGTGGCAGATTTCAGAGAGTCAGATCTGGGAGTTTACATGTGCCGGGTCACCAGTAGAAATGAAACACAACAGATAACAGTAAATGTAGCAGAAGAAGGTAAGCACTTCATAACTGCACTCAGGATGGGCCGGTTGCACCAGCATGATGTACACTCACTTGTAAGACTAGGTTGAATGTAAACATGCCTTAAGTCCAATTAACACTTTTCTTTGTTGACATATGCAGTTTCTGCTATTTTCGAAGACCAGCACTTCTTTACAGTGGTAAGATAGCACCTATCATTCTTTTTGAGAATAACATACAACATATTGCAAAGTATAATACAATATACAAGTCAATATAGAGGCATGTACATACAAAATGTAGTTAAATAATAAAGAATGAAAAGCTAGATTCATAGAATATGAAACTAGTACCACTGGTCTTGAAACAGGAAATAAGGCTCAATCAAATTACAAGTACAAAACCTGCCAAAGGAGGCATACACCTGTGTACATTAATCATTAATTAAGACCTAGGTGAAGACAATACAGTACAGTTGCAAGTAGCCACAACAGGATACCAGCAACATTAATTCAACATAAGAAAAATTTGCAAATGTAAAACAAGGCTTTTTGGGAACTGTGGGTATGAAAAGCTTACTGAGATGAAGTGGTTGAAGACACAGAGGAACTAAGACTAAACTGGCAAAACTGATCCTAATCAAAATTGTTTATGTATGTACTGTTGGATTGTGGTGTTCGTGTTTCAGAAGTCATAAATGAAAAATATTACCGTACTTATTTAATGACACAAAAATAAGGCATACATATAAAATAACCTAGATATTTGGAAAACTATCAAAAAGTGTCAATTTACCCCATAAACCTCGACCATTGTTGTGGAAATAGCATTTTCTTTATAAAATTGGGCTTGCTACAGGAACATTGTATGGTGGCCGAGAAGTGCAAAACAAATCACAATTCTGAAAACAAAATAACAAATTACAAACGCAAATGCAAGTCTAAAAATCAAAATAACAATTCAGAAAGCACAACAACAATTCAGAGAACATTATAACAAGTCAGAAAACACAACGACATATCAGACAAACCGGAAGAGGTAGGTATAGTTTGAGACAGCGCCATTGGTTTGGGATTACTCACCACTGACTGGACGAGACATCTGTCAATCAACGTATACAGGGAAGAACGTTGAAGTCGTGGTAGAAAGTTCGGAGATGGTATTAAAGTAGCTCAGTTTAAATGTATTGTATGAATTGCCCTTACTATGGAATAAAAAATACGGAGTGTATATTTACATTTAGTTAAAAGTGGCTGCAAAACATCAGCTCCAGTGGCGCAGATGGATAAGCGCATGTCGTTAAATTTTTGACGTGATCGACCAGGGTTCGATCCCGCCTTTTGCCGAACTTTTTTTTTTCTCCCTTTTCAAATCTCGTATCACATTGTAAAGGCATTTATTTTCAATCAAAATTAAGGAAAC
>NW_015537978.1:1163297-1197275 GCF_001515605.1 Sinocyclocheilus anshuiensis | reverse complement strand
GCACTTAGTGTAAATAGCATATTGTAAAAAATACTGCTATTTTCACTTAGTGTAAATAGAATCCATTGCTAATACGAGATTTGAAAAGGGAGGGAAAAAAAGTTCGGCATTTGACGGGATCGAACCCTGGTCGATCGCGTCAAAAAGCCAACGACACGCGCTTATCCATCTGCGCCACTGGAACTGATGATTTGCTGCCACTTTTAACTAAATGTAAATATACACTCCATATTTTTATTCCATAGTAAGGGCAATTCATACAATACATTTAAACTGAGCTACTTTAATACCATCTCCGAACTTTCTACCACGACTCTGCTGTTCTTCGGCTGGTTCTTCCTGTAGATTTGTCGTTGTGTTTTCTGACTTGTTGTTTTGTTTTCGAATTTGTCATTGTGTTTTCTGCCTTGCTATAACGTTTTCTGAATTGTTGTTGTGTTTTCTGAATTGTTATTTTGTTTTTTAGACTTGCATTTGCGTTTGTAATGTTATTTTGTTTTCAGAATTGTGATTTGTTTTGCACTTCTCGGTCACCGTAACATTGTCTGCTAAATACATAAATGTCAATGTAGCAAGAAATTTTGTAGGTTTTGTGTTGTGACTCTTTCATTGTGAGGAATCACTGTAAATAAATCCTTGTTATATTATGTTTGTCCAGACAAACTTAAATTAATTATTTTTCCCAATTAGAATTACCAAATGGAAGAAACAAACAACAGTAAGTTGTCTTAAAACTCTTTGTCATTCTCACAAAATAAACACAAACAGAAGTGAGACAGACGTGTCGGTGAGATTTTTACTGTACTTTTATTCAGAAAGGATGCGTTAAATTGATCCAAAGTGACAGTAAAGATATTTATGTTATGAAAGAGTTGTATTCCAAATAAATGTTGTTCTTTTGAACTTTCTATTCATCAAAGAATATAATTGTTTTTGTTTTTTTAAATATTGATAAGAAGAAATGTTTCTTGAGCACCAAATCAGCATATTAGAATGATTTCTGAAGGATCATGTGACACTGAAGACTGGAGTAATGGCTGCTAAACAAAATAATCTTTGCAATCACAGGAATTAATTACATTTTAAAATAGAATTTGAAAAAAGTAAAATAGATTAATAGAACAAAGTAGAAAATTTATTTTAAATTGTAATAATATTTTGCAACATTACTGGTTTTACTGTATTTGTTACTTACTGTATTTTTGAAGACTTATTTCAAAAAACATGTGAGTTCATATATACAGTATATGTGTGTGTGTGAATGTCTGAATCAGATTTTATTTGAGAAGAAGATATAATTTTTTTCTGCTTTCTAGTGTTGTCAGAGCATCAAGGTGATTCAGACAATCAGCTTGGGGTTTGTGTGCACAGTAATATTATTAACACATTATGGTTTCAAATATCTATTTTACAGTATAAATAAAGGTCATCACTAGATTGACACTTGTAATGTCAATCCGTTTGCATCAACTTGAGGCATATTGTTTAATTTTCTTGAATTTTAGATTACAATGCTAAACAAATATAATGGAACAATTTTACAGTATTGGAAAATATTCACGGCTTTTTCATCAAAATGGTTTTTCACAAAAATAACTAATAATTTAGTTACCTTTGACCACTTTAGAATCACAATAAAGTGAATCTATGTTGTGTGTCAGTGTCATGTCATGACATCCTTTCACATTTTTTCCCATCTCAATTAGGATTACAAGATTAAAGAGGCAATATACCGTAAGTTGTTTTAGAATTAAGTTACTATTGAGAAATATTTTTCTAAACACCAACATTTATGCTTCATTGCTCAAGAGCAAAGATATGTATAATAAGCCATTCTGTTGTGGTTTTGCAGTATGACAATTTTTTAGGCACAGAGAAAACATGTTGCTATTTCTGTCATAATCTACTTTATGCTATGTCATACACCTGTCATAATCTATGCGAGGTGCGGATCTTGTTTGTAAAGGTTAATTTTTTCTGCATTAAAGAATTATCAATCCACTCTGCATATCACAGTGCTTCAGGGAAGGATCAGCATAAGGTATGTGTGAACGTCAAGTCACCTTTATTTATAGCACTTTATACAACAGAGACTGTTTCAAAGCAGCCTCACAGAATTAAATGGAATCAGTGATGCCAACTTTAAGACAAATATCAGACAAATTTAAATTCTGCTGTAAAGCAGCACTAACAAGACAATAGTGCCATTATTCAGCTCCAAACAGCACAGTGTTAATTAAGTTTAGTCTAATAACAATAAGTTCAATTTAATAAGAATAAGTTCAATAAAAAAAAGTGCTATTCAGCAATAAGAAGCTCAAATGAAAAGAATCATTATTCAGCTTGATTCAGTTCAATGTTGATTCAATTCAGTTCAATAACAGTGTTCAACATTTGACAGTTATAAAGTTCTCCTCTGGCCAAAGCGAACAAATATGGTGTGATATATTAGGCTTCATCAGAAGTCAGATTTGTGGATTGTTATTCAGTATGATTTTGCATTCATCTTTGCCTGAAGATTAGGTATGTAATACCTATATGTCAAACCGGCATTAGGAGAGAAAGAAGAGTTGTAGTCTGTCCAACAGGTGGAGCTGCCGTTTAAATAGTAATAGACAACTAGCTTATCCTTGACCACATTGATATTATCCTTAAAGGGATAGTTCACCCAAAAATGAAAATTTGATGTTTATCTGCTTACCCCCAGGGCATCCAAGATGTAGGTGACTTTGTTTCTTCAGTAGAACACAAACGAAGATTTTTAACTTTAACCGTTGCAGTCTATCAGTCGTATAATGCATGGCAATGGTAACTAAATCTATGAGAGTAAAAAAAACCTGCACAGACAAATCCAAATTAAACCCTGCGGCTCGTGACGACACATTGATGTCCAAAGACACGAAACGATCGGTTTGTGCGAGAAACCGAACAGTATTTATATCATTTTTTACCTCTGATACAACACTATGTCTAACTGCCTTGAGCGCGCGCACGGCATCCGGTGCGTGAGGTGTGTAAACAGATAAAGAAGATAAACATCAAATTTTCATTTTTGGGTGAACTATCCCTTTAAGACGTGTACTTTCGTTTTATTTATTTATTTGTGGCCTTTTAGGCAAAGACTATTTTCAGATCATGTTTCGACTTACAAATAGCATATATAACTTCTCTTTATTTTTTGCTGCGTGCTGTAGTATCTATTACTGTTCGCACTGAGTGTAAACAAGTGTGTGAGAATGTTATGTTTAGACGAACAGGCTAAAGAAAACATATCTTAGATGTTTTTATCTCATTTAGGATTACAAGGGAGAAACAGATGACAGTAAGTTCTGGAAATCATTGCCTCTGTATAAATTACTATTTGCATTACACATTTAGAAAATTGACATTTAAAAATCATAATTTGTATTAATAGTTGAAGGCCTATGTTAAAAATCACTATATAATATATAAAAAAAATAGAAAATATAATTTGTGGATCTTGCCTTTAATTTTTTTTATTGTTTGTTTTTCTCTTTGTTATAGAATTATCACAGTACATCAAATCAGATCTAAGCCATCCAAACAAGCAGTCTGGGGTATGTGTGCACTTAGCCTATTCATACATATACACATGTACAATACCTAATAAAATAAATGAAACTGCGTTTGTTGTAATCTCAATTAGGATAACATCATGGGAACCAAAAGCAAAGGTAAGTTGCCTTAAAATCATTGACTTTAACATATGGATGTGCATTAATCTTTAAAAAGAATTTTGTGATATGTTTAAAGATTGCGTTGTATGATGCCAAATAATTTCTTTATAGATAGAAAATATGTGGGTAATAATGTCTACTTTAAAAGCAGATTACTGTGTATCTCTATTGCCATTAGGTTAGGGTTATTACATTGCTCTCTCTATATATGCATAAGAACATGGAGTTTTAAATGTATTTACACATTTTACACACATCTCTCATAATCTGTGTGATGTGTGAATCTTATTTGAGAAGTGTGCTCAGTTTTTTTCTGCTTTATAGATTTTTTGAGCCGAGTTTCATATCACAATGAACCAAACAAGAGCCAGCATGGGGTATGTGCACACATGAATACGTTGTGTGATTCATTAATAAATGAACAGTAAATAAATAAAAGATTTATCACTCAATAAACACTTTTTACTATTACATTATAAAATAACAAAAGGTTTGCATTTGTTTTCACCTCATTTGGAATGCCAAGATGGAAGTCTTGAACAGTAAGTTAAAAAAATCTTTCTTGTTCCACAACAGAACTTTACTTTTTGAGGGTGTAAGTACAAGTGCGAGTCCATCTTTTTTTCTCTTTTCCTCACAGAGAACTTTCAGCTTTTTGTTCCCAGTACATCAGAAGAACCAGAGGTTTCTTTGGGGTCTGATTTGATCATTCCGTGTTACCTGTCTCCTGAAATCAGTGCGGTTGACATGGAGATCATCTGGTCTAATGATAGAGCCCGTGTTTGCCTGTATAAGGACAGGCAGGTGACAGAAGGGGGTTTGTTTAAGGACAGAGCGAGTCTGTTCACTCACAAGCTTAGGAAAGGAAATGTGTCCTTACGACTGAAAAACTTCAGGCCGTCAGATATTGGAAATTACCATTGTCAGGTCATCAGTAAAGACAGAAGAGAGAAGATAACAGTAAGAGGTGAGTAGTCCTCTACATCAGCTCAGTGCTCGTTAATAATGTCAGACTGAATCTGAACTGAAACCGAAATCTAGAGGCATGTTAGATCCTCATCAGTATGTGATCAGTAAACTGTTCTGAATCACATATGGTCATATTTCAGCCTTAATCTATTCTTTCAAATTAACCCGTTTTAATACTTGGTCAAAAATGAAGCATTCGGGGACTATATAGAATAGTGAGTTTGAATATTCTACATGAATAGTAAGAGATGTAGGCACAGAAAAACAACCAATAATCATGTATGAATTTTGCAAGGTAAACAATAACAAATGCTCTTTGAAAATCGTCAGATGAGATTTGATTATTAGAAAAATTGTGATGATTAAATATGAATGCATAAACCTTTTGCATTATGAAAACCTGGCTAATAGTTAGAGCATGTTTTCCAGCATGCTACAAGGAAACTGCATTGAATTCTTGGATGCAAACATGTAGTGTTGTATTTGTGCCTCGTAGAGTTAAGTTATCTAAGAACACAATTTCTATACAAACCTATTTACACTTGAGGAATGTTTTTCTTAGTGAGGATAAATCCTGGTGTCCAGTCTACGAGTCAGTCACCAATATTTGCAGAAGGAAATGAGGTAAGAGAGCATAACTTTTACCTTCACATTATCCATGGTAAATTATCCCTCGAATAATATCACATTACTCTTATGGAATTAATATTGTAAAACAATTTAGAAAGTAAGACATTAAAAGACAAACTGCCTTTCAATAATCAGCACCCTTCCTGCAGATCTTCTTTCTTGCTCATTAAAATACTAAATAGCTAAATTACAAATTTGCTTAATGTAATAGCAACCCTAACATATAAGAACAATGAAACTTAGGTAGTATGTTCAGCTGTAAATACAGTTGTAAATACATTGTACAACCACTTTATCTCAATTAGGATAAAAGGATAAGAGAACCAACCAACAGTAAGTTGTCTTAAATTCTCTACCTTGCAAATTAAATTCTTTTGTAAGCTAAGTTTGCACTTTTATGTATACAGTATATTGAACTGTTACATGTTTGGACCTTATTTGTGAAGAGTGAGTGTTCTTGTTTTTCATTATGTGTTTTTATAATTCATTCTAGAATTATCAAGGCGCACTTCATATCACAGTGATTCAGATGAGAAACAACATGGGGTATGTGTGCACATTAATACTGTCCATAAACTGACACCGTTGTTTTATATTGTATTGTTTAAGTTTTCACACCATTCATTGCTTAATAAATGAAGCATAAATGAATTAAATATTCACCAGTATTCATCCTAAAATGTTCTTGTACTGTATATTGTTACATTTTCAAAACTGGCTTCATTTTGTGACTCTTGAAGCACTGTAAAATGAATGTTTGGATGTTATGTTGGAAGAAGTCTAAAATCTCTTCACTGTGTTTTTCATTAAATTAGAATTACAGCAAAAGCGTCTCTGGTAAGTTTTCTTAAAATCATTAACACTTCATCAGTTTTACTCATTCTAATATTTTTGTTCTACCACTGTTTGTGTAGGTAAAGGTGAAAGTATTAATGCATGTAAGTCCATCTTTCTCTCTTTTCCTCAGATAATTTTCAGCTTGTTATTCCTCAAACAGCCCAAGAAGCACAGATTTCTTTGGGGTCTGAAATCATTGTTCCTTGTCACTTGGCTCCTGAAGTCTGTGCCATTGCCATGCAGATTAAATGGTTTAAGGAGACAGACTGTGTTTGCATCTACAAGAACGGATGTGTGATTGAGGGGAGGAGCTACAAAGACAGAGCGAGTCTCGCCACTCACGTACTGGAAAGAGGAAATGTGTCCTTAAATCTAAGTAACTTCAGTGTCTCAGATGTTGGCGATTACTATTGTCAGGTCATCAGTAGAGACACAACAAAACAGATTACAGTAGGAGGTGAGTATTCCGCAAGTCCATACTACATCAGCCCAACAATCTTTTGTCAGAATACAATAAACTGAAGCCATGTTTTTCACCATAAAGATGGTGAAAATGCATTTTAAGCTGTAGTATTTTATAGTAATGGCACTTGTAGAAGCCAAATCTTAAAGGGGTCATATGATGTGATTTAAAGTTTTCCTTTCTCTTTGGAGTGTTACAAGCTCTTGGTGCATAAAGAAGATCTGTAAAGTTGCAAAGACTAAAGTCTCAAATCCAAAGAGATATTCTTTATAAAAGTTAAGAGTCATCCACGCCCTCCGAAAATGCCTCATTCTAACACGCCCCAACCATGTCTACGTCACTGTGTGGGAAGATTTGTACAACACCACCCAAATGTTCACGCAAAGAAAGAAGGTTTAACTTTTATTCTCGCTGTAGTATTGTTGCCGCCGCCGCCATGTCGTGAAGGCGCTGTGTGTTTCGTTGTGAATACGAAACTACTTTGTTTGGCCTTCCAAAAGAGGACACGACTAGAAATCAGTGGTTAAGTTGTATTTACAACACTGTTCCAGAACAGTTCAACCCAAATATTCAGATGTGTGCAGCGCATTTTATGGAGGACGAGGACTGTTTCCTGGGAGAGTAGCCTATAATGCCGTCTGTGTTTCTATAAAGTGGGGCAATTCCAACTTTGCAAGTACAGCCTAGATTCTGACTCTCAGTCTGTAAGTACGTTTTCATATTTAAAGGGTTTGCCACTGATGATTCAAACGTGAGTTTTGAGCAGTGTAGAGTAGCGCTTGTTGTTTCTCCGATCACAAATGCAGACATGGTTTTATGTTTATGCTGCGCGATACGCAACGCAGTGCGTAAAAAGACAGTATAAGTCATTATAATCCGTAATTATGTCCCCACTGGATGCAACAAATGCCTTGTTTGTAATGGGTTTTATTGGTTTTGTCTCGTCGCTCCGGCCAGGGCATGGCATCACAATATGATAAGGGGCGTAACATTTCCGTCACACGCTTGAGGAATTCAGCCAATCACAACGCACTGGATAGCTGGCCAATCACAGCACACCTCGCTTTTCAGACCGATGAGCTTTGTAAAAATCGACGCGTTTCAGAAAGGCGGGGCATAGAGGAGCAACAATAATGTACAGTATGTGGAAAATAATGTTTTTTTAACCTTAAACCGCATAAACACATTGCATTACACCAAATACACAATTTTAGCAACATCATATGACCCCTTTAAGTTAATTAGTGTGTTAGGTAGTTATCTAAGAGAATAACTTGGGTATCTAAGAGCACAGATTTCACACAAACCTATTCACGCTTGAAATATCGTCTTCTTAGTGAGGATAAAACCTGAAGTCCAACCTGTGAGTCAGTCATCAACATCTCAAGGCCAGTCTATTCAGCTAATGCTGTTTGAGGTAAGAAAGCCTACAGGTTAATTAGTTTAAAATGACCACACTGCACCTTCAAAAGTGGATTGACTGAAATGTATTTATGCTGCCTGGTCTAAATATTACCAGATATGTCAGGGATGTCAGGTCATTTACACGGTAAACTTGACACACATAACAAGCATTTAGTGTGTTAAGTAAGACCAAATAAACTTCTTCTGAAAAGTCAGTTTAAAAAACAGTAGAATGAACATTTTAATTCATACAGTAGAATGAAATGTATTTAAAGTATTATTTATGTTAAAGAAATAATTTACCATGTTTTCATATCTAGTTTGTATAACTTCAGTCAGATTATTTTCTTCCATTTACAGATAGACAAAATATGGACTGAAGAGGAGACAAACAAAATGGATGAATCTGCTCTAATGTCAGGTGAGTGTAATTAATGTGTAATGAAAGGTTAGACCCAAGAAACAGTCTATTCTATCTGATACATGCATATCTGTTATGTATGGCAATAATCAAAACACATTATTTCTTTTTTAGAAATGAAAGTGAACAATATGCAGGAGCTTCAACAAATGTTGATCGGGGCTTACAGAAAAGGTTCTCTAAATTGGAGATGAGAGAGATCAGAATGAACTTAGTCAGGGTCTTAAGACTCAACCCTCATGCTCAGTTGTTGGACAGAGACAAACCAAACTCTTTTTAATAGCTACCTAGCATTTAAATGTCAGGTTGATGCTTAATGCCTTTACGTAATTTCATGAAACTTATTGCAGTCAATATTTATCTTTTTTTCTCCAGATTTTTTTAACACCAAAATTACATACATTAAATAAGGCATGTCATCATGAAGATAAGTGTAATTACAGTGAATTTACACTGTACTTAATGTATATTTTTTAATTTCCACAAACTAAAAACAGCTTAATAAATGCTAATTTATTTATAAACATTAAATAATGAATCATGCCCTTAAAAAGTTGGATTTTTTTCATTCAACAACTGATTTACATCCTTTCCTGTGTCTTCTTGAATTCTGACTCCCCACAGTCACCAGTGGCGAGGGTTAGATGTGAGAGTGGACTGTAAGGATAGGGATCAGTCAGACAGCAATGAGAGAAGTAAGAATAGCCCTGACATCTAGGTTCTGTAGAGGCGAGGATTTCTGAGGGTTTATCACAGAAACAGGTAACTGTGATGCACATGCTGTTTCACGTGTTTCAGAGCTATTGTAAGTACTTTCTGCAATCCATATATTAGAAGAAATGTTGAAACTCAAAATGGTCATATTCATCCTAAAATATTTGCCATATTTATTTTCTTGGCCAATAATGTCTTTTTTTTCTTCTATAACAGCTATAACACACACACACACAAACACACACACACACACACACACACACGTTGTGTTTCCATGTTTTATGGGGACATTCCATAGGCGTAATGGTTTTTATAATGTACAAACTGTATGTGCTATTGCCCTACACCAACCCTACACCTAAACCTACCCCTTACAGGAAACTTTGTGCATTTTTACTTTCTCAAAAAAACTCATTCTGTATGATTTATAAGCTTGTTTCCTCATGGGGACCTCAAAAATGTCCCCACAAGGTCAAAATTTACTAGTATTACTATCCTTGTGGGGACATTTGGTCCCCATAACGTGATAAATACCAGGTACACACACACACACACACACTATAAACTGATATAAAACGCACAAAGAATCATTTACAGCTACAAGAAATATATATATTTTAAATAAATTGTGAACTTTTTTGCTTATTTTCTGTGCCTATTTTTTCTGTATACTTACAGAAAGAAAATAATAGTACTTTTGAAAGAGATTTGTCTTTATATTAAAGAGTTTTCTTTTGGTCTGAAGGTAACAAAAGCCACTGACTTTAGGACCGAGATTGTTAAAAAGGAGAACACTGAGATGATTCAGTACAGAATGAAGGTATAAAATATTTACATCCTATACTGTTATCTCCTCTGTTTTGTCTCCAAGTAACCTTTTTTTGAACCCTTGTTTGAGGGAGGTGTTTATTGGAGTATTAATTTGGCAGAATGTTGATTTGATGTTCCGTGCTGAAAATCCAATCCAATAGAAGAATTTTGAAATAAAAACTAAGTTCTTCATTAAAGCAGCACTGTGCAACGTTTTCTGTTCAAAATTTGCAAAATGTATATAATGAGCGAATACATCATAAATTCATCTTCCAAACCGCGTTTTTGTTTTATTGAACTACAGTAACATCTTCTGATTTCTCTCAACATGGGGACAGGAGAGCTGTCAATCAATAAATTGCAAAAAAAAAGAAAAAGTAACGCGTTACTTATTTGAAAAAGTAACTGATATTCTCTTGTAAATTAAAAAGTAATGCGTTACTTTACTAGTTACTTGAAAAAAGTAATCTGATTACGTAACTTGCGTTACTTGTAATATATTACCCCCAACACTGATTCCTAATCACTACGGTACACTTGTAATAAGTACTTATATTTGGACTATTGCAGCCTGGTCGGGTCGTCACCGCTGCGGAGTAACACATACCTGCGTGAATCGCCATAGACATAAACTTAGAGAAGTAGCTCCGGTTGGAATGTTCTTCCGCGGGATGTGTGCAGTTCTGTTTATTAACCGCTAGAGCGCCAAAAGTTACGTAGTGCTGCTTTAAATGAAGTACTAGATACCATAAAAGACACAACCCAAGTAATAATCAAAATAATACACACCACTGTGGTGAGAACCAGTTTTACCTGTTCATGCAAAGAGCGTATTCATCCTGGTGCCAGCAGCTTAAACACAGCCACCATGTTAAGAATGTACTAATCTGATCAAGAGATGGCTACATACTATACCTTACAATGAAGAGAGACACTGATATTCAAAGTGTATATTTTTTATATTTTTTTAGACAATAGGATTTTGGGAATTCAAAAATGTTTTTTTAATAATTTTTAATATATGGAAGGTGAATATAATTAACTTAAGATATGTGATACAGATATGTGAGGAACAGGAACGGTACAGAAATTCCGATTGTAATCATCCATAAATGAAAGGAACTTGTGTTGGCTTGCATAAGTATTTTCAGTGTAGTTAAATAAACGTTATTGAGGTACAAAATAATAGAACAGCTAACGTACTACATCCTACTACAGGACCTAGATCTAATGAATGTTCATTGTTGAATTTAAATGAGCTATGTAGGCCTAGTTCATGGCTATTAAATGAGTTATATTTTGTCTATGTATTATACGCCTTGAACTAAACCAGGAAAGAATATTACTATTCATTCTATAGCTGTACAATGCATTTCTACTTATAAATAAAATAGCGTGTTAATGTCTTCATTAATTCTAAAAGGAGGCTACATGGCTCGATTGCATCACTATAAGGGGACTGCAGCGCCCCCGCGTGGACACAGCGGTCTAGTGCAGCATCTCACACTCGTAATGGTGGAAAGTGCACCGGATAAATGCGTAAAAAAAGACTTAAATGATCAAATTCAGGAGTTTGAAAATGTGTTTCATGAGGTGATATGTTGCAATATGATTTTAAAATGTGAGAATAAAACTAAGGTATTAAAGTTGCTGAGAGTAGGAGTGTTTTCATGCATCAGTAATAACAAATACAATGCGTCTATGAAGATCTTAAAGGGGTCATATGATGCTATTTTAAAGATCATTATTTTGTGTATTTGATGTAACAGAATGTGGTGTGACATGCTTTAATGTTCAAAAAACACATTATTTTTCAAATACTGTACATTATTGTAGGTCCTCTATGCCCCGCCTCTCTCAAACGCTTCGTTTTCAACAAAGCCCCCTCCTTTGACAAGCGCAGTCTGCTCTGATTGGCCAGCTGACCCAGTGCATTGTGATTGGCCGAACACCACAAGCACTCCCCTTACCATAATCACGAGCGTCAGCTTTCAACGTAAATATCAAGACAGTTAATAATGTCGTTAGTTTTACCATCAGTTCAAGCCCGAAAGGGCAACAGAGTCGTGTGACAGACACAGTGATGATGCAGTACACAAGCCGCGGTTAAGACAGCTGACGTGCTATGATTTCTGACACAGTTCACTCTCCTGTGATGTGACCCTGAGTTTGGAGACCCCAGGCTGGGACACACATTCAACTGCAAAACGGGATGACTCCAAGTTTAAATATTGTGCTGCAAATAACATTATGACTGTGTGTAAATCTTCAGGTGTGATGGATGGGTTTACACCTACAGAGTTTTCAAACAAAAGGATGGCCTCTGGACAATAGAGGTACGAATAGATTTTTGGACCTTTGTACTTGAAACCTGAATATACATGTCTTAATATAAAAGCATACTTCTGTCTTAGCATATGTTTTGTGTGATGATATTTGGAATACAGTACAATATGTTTCCTGCGACTACTTCTGGTTGTACATTAATGACACTGATACTTTTAAAACAAGAAGAGCAGCACTAAACTATATAGCAGTGCACAGCATATTTTTTTTCTCTTTGTGGTCAGTGTGTTGCATGTATTTGTAGCCTCACACCCCACAAATGAACAGCCAGAGAATCGCCATGTACATCTGTTATGTTTCGGCATCACCCACATCTCGTTTCGTACGCACCAACGAAATGGCAAGCTGTGCAACGTGTAAACACCCTAAAGAGTTTAGACTGAAACCCAATCATCCACACTAATTAATGATCAAGTTTCTTATAACATTAGAATGGCCTCTTTAAACCCTGTTTTAAACGGGTATTGCCTGTGGATAAGCTTTACATTTTCTTCGTTTTATCTGCCTTCATTGTGCTTCCTGTAACTGATCAGCATCAGCCACCAGCCACATGAGCAAAATGCCACACAAATATATATATATATATATAAAAAATTACACTGACTCAACGGAAATGGAAGCACCACAAGCGTGTACATTTTACGCCATCATTATAATCACTATTAAATTGTACATTTAAAAGTTAAGGCATATCGTTTTTTTTTTTTTTTTAAGAGCCCAGGAAGAATGTTTTTGAGAAATTCTTTTCTCTCTCTCTCCAGGTGGCTCCTGGGATGAAGGAAAGGCTCTTTAGGAACGTCGGCAACCTTATTGCTGCCTTCAAGCTTCCAGACCAAGGCATCTCGGTTCCTCTTTTGTATCCTGTAAACAGAGCTAAATAATAACACACAAGCCAAAACAAATACATTAGAACAGTTTCTACATGCTGTAAATGTGCGCAAGAGTATCTTCTCTGGGGTCTCTTAACCCAAGGGGGTAAATTGTGGAAATGTAGTAAATGCTGTAAATTGTAAAAATGTTGAAAAGTATATTTAAGCAACATGGCTGCTACATTTATAATCAAATGAATACAGAAGTAGCTGCAAATAATCTAGTATATATTAAAGTGCCCCTATTATGGGTAATGAAAGGTTTATATTTTGGTTTTGGGAGTCCCCAACAACAGGTTGACATGCATGCAAGGTCAAAAAACACTTTAATTGTCTAATAATATGCATTTTTTTAAACGATTCGTTTTTCCAAACCCCTCCTTTGCATGAAGCTAATCTGCGGTGATTGGTCTCATTTTCATTTCATCATGCCTGTGATGCCTGATAAAGCAGCGTTTGTTAGCGCAGTGCTGCTTTGTTTACAGCGTTACCAGAGAAACAGCTATTTTTTACCGCTCCAACAACTGCACCTAGTGGCCAAGAATGAATTTGCATTTTCATTCAAACCA
Source organism: Sinocyclocheilus anshuiensis (assembly GCF_001515605.1). Taxonomy (NCBI): domain Eukaryota; kingdom Metazoa; phylum Chordata; class Actinopteri; order Cypriniformes; family Cyprinidae; genus Sinocyclocheilus; species Sinocyclocheilus anshuiensis. The sequence continues at coordinate 1,183,545 of NW_015537978.1, read as the reverse complement.
ATGCGAAAAGACCAACAAGTGGGCGGGCAATATGCTAATGTTTCATGTTGACATCAACATGAAACGGCTTGGAATTCGTTTTAAAATCAACTCGTTTCAGTGATTCAGAGTCGACTCTTTCTTTTGAGAGACAATAACTTTATACATGGTGCACTTTCAGATTTGAAATTTTGCAGGATGTTTTCATTCACTTTAGAGCTGTGTTACACACTGCATAAAGAGTAATTTTCAAAAATCCATAATAGGGGCACTTTAAATAATTGGCCATAACATTACACACTGTATACTTCAATTTTTATGTAGACTTTAATTTGAGATTTTTCCTTAAATTTTTTTTTGTTCATGAATAATCTCATGTTGGCTATACATTTATTTGGTAATCCTCACCTCAGATAGTATCAGCAACGCAGATACAGCCAGTTACAGATCACTACAGAGACAATGAACCCATGAGAGAAGTAGGCCTTGAACTAAATGTCAAATCTTTTCTTAGCTTGATTGCTATCTTGTTTTCAGTCTAGTAATGACGGTTTGCTAACCAAGTGTTTCTGTGTGAAACTTGTTTTAGACTTTTTTACTTGTTTTGTTTTGGAGATTGAACAGGAAACAACTTTTGTTCTCACATTTTCTCATTAAACTTCATTGAGCGTCACAATTCCTGCAATAATACCATCACATTAATGTTAAAAACAAATTGGTCTTGCATGTAAGGAAATTTAGAGCCCTTTTGATGTTAAAAATATAACCAACAAAATAATATGCATAATATACTTTTTCTTCCCAAAAATATTAGCAGAAGAATGCTTTATGATTCTTTAAACTGATATAAAAAAATGATTTCTTCAGTGTTTGAAAGCTCTGCCGGTTTGAGAAACAAACGAGAGGAAAAAAAGGTGCAGATAATGCATATAAAGGAAATCACACAAGTGCTTCAGCCGTCCTGCGCAAATACTCGCACACAGAAGAACGGGTTACATTTGCGGTTTTATTTATAAAAAGGCCACTGCCCAAAGTACTTTTGTTTTTAAATAGGCATGTTTAACAAACTGTGTACATAAAGCCTCTCCGCCAAATATACACCACAGGAACTTGTTTGGCCAAGGAGAGGACACTGAAGTTTTTTAGTACTTTTGAGAGAGGAAGATGATTCGATCATATAAAAAAAGTTACATATTCCTTTTTCACTTCAGCAATGATTGTGATTATGACAAAGATGCAAACTAAGACCAAAAGAAAAATATTTCCGCCACAATTTTTTTCTTTGTGCAACATTATCTTACTTCGATTGAAATGAACATCTGCAAAATGTTGGAAACGTAACGTGCCTTCAGAGCACCTCTCACGAATCTGTTCATATTTGCACACTCTAAAAATTCAGTCTAATGCATTTATCGCTTCACCTTATATTCAGTGCAAATATATATCTCAGATTAAGATTACAAAGCTTGATGGTACAGCATATCCACAGAATTCACAAGAAAATACATTTACTCCTAATTCTCTTGAGTGTCATGTATAAATAGTCCAGTATCTATAAACAGTCTACAATAGTCCATTAATGATATACAAGTCCATATCAAGAGTCCTACACACAGAACGTCTACCCACAGTGCTGCAGACTTTAATAGTTTGGAAAAGACAAAAATACCGTTCTTCAGTAGGTGATTCTTTAATTTCCCTACGTATCTTCCTCCTCAGGCCTCCTACTAGTTTCGAGAGGGATCAGAAAAAAGCAAAAGGACCTGTCAAAGTACTGGAAAAATCCGAAACGTTGGAGCTTTGACACTCGTTTAGAAACCGAAATGACCAACACATGATGTGAGTTTCACATTAAGTGTACAGCAAAAGCGAAAGCAACAGAAAAGAGTGAAATCACATGAGAACAAATAAAAAAGAGCAGCATATTAACTGTAAACTGGGACGTTTATATCCTGGGGTCTGTTTACAAGAATTCATCTCGCAGGCATATTAGCATTCATGTTTTTGGCTCTCGCTAGCCAAACCCCTCCCCGCCAAAAATACATAAATAAATAAATAACAACTAAAAAAATAAATAAATAAATAATTGCATACAACTAAGGCATGTGACGAATACTGAAGTTGAGTATGTACGATATGTCTAAGCCCGTTTCGTGTGATCGTTTCTAGCAGACCAGGAAGGCACAATTTCCACATACATATTTTTTTGATTTCTACATTTGGAAAAAAAAAAGAGTTTAACTGTACAGTTTTAGCAAAAAAGAACAAATTTGTCTTCCACAGCAGCGGCGTAATTCTCTCAGCTTCGTCAACACTGATTAAGCAGAAACAACACAAGATGGTGGCGAGCTCTTGCCAAGACTCCAAACACTGTGAATCTCTTGCAGCCCAGGGGTTAAGGTTTGTGACAGTTTTGAGTCAGATACTTCTCAAGGACTCCAGAAAGCTGTTGCGATATGACAGTTCTTAGAGCTCCGCTGAAATGTCGGGTTTCTGGAAGGTCATTCAAACTTCCGAGGGCTCTGAAAGCCATCTATGTAAATCCTGGAATGCAGATCGACTGAAAATTTGGAGAGAAACGTTTAACACAGAGCTCACAAGGAAACCCCTCAGGTTTGCAAGATTTAATGCCATAACCAGTTTGAATGATTACTGTACACGCTCAAGTGAGAGAATCAGCATGTGTAGAGATGAAGACTCCTTAATGTATGCCAAGAACAGTCACAGGTGAATCGTTCTCTGCGCCCTCCGATTGGCAAGCAAGGCTTGTTCTTGTGTAAGAACGGTTAAGCCACTGTAAAACAAGAAAGACTTTCAACAAAATCTACCTAACGAAACCGAAAAAACAGGAATCCAAACTTGCCAAGAGTGCATAAACGAATGCAAAATCAAAAACAATACCATCATTTGTCACATTTGAAAGGCAATAGAGTCTTTCTCGCTTCGTTTGGTTGGGGTTCTAGAAAAAGCTGAAGAGATATGTGGTAGCTTGGAGTGTATAAAGGGGAGTGTAGGCATGTAGAGGTGTGCTGAGGTGCCGCTGTTACCTGCGACCAGTTTCCACATGTCTGATCAGGTGAATGTTGAAGGGGCTGTCTGCTAGCTCAGGGTGTTGTTCAACAGGTAGAGCGTAGAACCCATCGTACCCTGAGACACGGCCCTCTGCAACCAGCTCATCCTTTTCTTTCTCAGTCCATGGCAAGCTTCCGCCCTCCCCCTCCAGGACCCTCTTCTGCTCCCACAGCCACGCCCCCTGCACAGCTCGTATTCGTGCCGCCTCTAAAACGCGCGTACGCTCTTCTTCCGGAGTTGCTCCGTAACGAATGTTAAAGCTAAGTGCCCCCTGCTGGAGCACAATGTCAGCGAATCGCCGCATTTCCCCTCCTACCATAGCACTTATCTGGGACACAGAGACATTTACGCCGTTCTCTAACACTCTGACTCCGCCTCCGGCTCCGCCCCCGGCCACTCCCAGATCTGCCTCCAGCGGGCCGGACTTGGTGAAATAGTGTGTGTCACGCCCCTCCACGGTGAAATGGAGGCCACGCAGGTATATAGCACCATTCAGTACGGCCGCCACACGACGGCTGTCCTCGCTCGCCACGCCGATTATCTCAGTCGCCACCACTCCATCACGGATGGCGAATTTTACACCTTTGCCAAAGATTGAAGAAAGGGCAGAGAAAATTGGCCTGCGGCCTTGGCGACCTCCGATTTTCCCATTGGCTGGCGTCATGGGGAGGCGATCCAATGAAATGAAGTTTTTCAAGTGCTTCTGAAGGTCACACTGGATGCCGAGTACAATCTGAGGTGAGAGGAGATGTTATGAAATAGTTACCATGAGTGTTGTTTGAGGCACTAAATTAACTCTTAAAGGAATAGTTTATCAACAAATGAACCAGATAAATGTATTTGGGAACATTTCATTCAGGTTTTGTGACCTGAATCAATCATTTAATTAAAAAGATTTGATTTGTTCACCAATTTGTTAATTTGATTGATTTGTTCACCAATCTGACATTGCCGACACTTTCATGAATGTGTCAAGAAGATGTCTATCATATGGCTTCAGAAGAGTTGGAACATAAAGCATAAGCATAATACTTTTAAGACACTTTAATGGTGCTTTTTGGTCATATTGAAACTTGACAGCCCTAACTCCGTTTAACAAATGCTGACAAATCATTTTTAAGAAAATTTCTTTAAGACTAGACTAAAAAGGAATTCTAAATAATTGTGTTGGCAATAAATACTGTGCTGTGGGAAACCTCAGCTCACCTTGCTGGTATCCCAGGTTTGTGTGCGGATCTGTGTGGCCATCATCTCATACGTTTGCTCTGTGTTCTCCACCTTTGGTTTGGGGAACCCTGGAACCACATTATGAAGCTGGAACCCAAAGAGCTTCAGCCAGCTACTGATATCTGCACAGAAACAGACGCAAAAGTGTTATCATGAAAGCCTTAAAGTTTCAAGTTCAGTTTTAAACTTACTGGTCATGGTAAACAAATACATAAGGAACTATTCTGCTCATGTGAATGCAATGTCTCAGAAAACAGTGAACTACATAAAAGTACAGAGAACACAGACAGGTTGGAGAGTGACAACTGCATTCAATGCAGTGTGACTGTGATCAAAAACATTTAGCATGATTCCCCTGGATTCAGTGAGACTTTGTGTGATATATGGAACACACTGACATATTAAACAAATCTTTTTGTTTCGTGGCTCATTTTGCATTCAACAGTACACAAGTAATTTAACAGTTAAAAAGAGCAGGGCCACTAAAATGGAATTGACCCTGGGTTATGGAGATCTTGGTGTAATGCCAACGTAGCCTCGAGCAAGACACTTGACCCTAGTTAGCTTGAGGGAGACTGTCCTAGTAATTAGTCTACAGCAAGTTGCTTCAGCTCTAACTAATGAATCTCAGCTCTGCCATGTGCTATTTCTCTGCTGTTCATTTTACCTTAGGGAAATGTCACTGGCATAAAAGCACAATCACAGCTCACAAAGCCAAACAAAAAGCATGACATTTGTTTCACCTGACTGACTGTCGCTCCCCCTACTTCTAATTTCAACACAAACTAAAAGTGAATCTGTTGGGACACTCCAAATTGAAGTGTGTAGCCAGTTAGGGAAAAGATTCCCTGAAGATTTTTATTCTGTTTTATGTTAAAGCTAACTTTAGCATAGTAAGCCTATTAAATACAAAGTGGACAATTTAAAGGGATAGTTCACACAAAAATGAAAATTCAGTCATTAATTACTCCCCCTTATGTCGTTCCAAACCCGTAAGACCTTCATTCATCTTCGGAACACAAATTAAGATATTTTTGGTCAAATCCGAGAGCTTTATGACCCTCCATAGACAGCAACGGAACTACCACATTCAAGGCCCGGAAAGGTAGCAAGGACATCGTTAAAATAGTCAATGTGACATCAGTGGTTCAACCATGATTATATGAAACTACGAGAATACATTTTGTGCGCAAAGATCACAAAAATAATTGTATTAAATTTCTTCTCTTCCATGTCAGAATTTGCAGTGCGTTCACGGCAGTACCACAACGTATGCACATGCATTTCTCTGCTTGCAAACAAGTTGCAGTGTATCCGGCTTCTACGTCAGAATGCCGGCTCCTGCGTCAGCAGCATCACACGTATGCGTCGTGGTACTCTCCTAAACACACCACACAGACTAACCCGGAAGAGAAGAATTGTTGAATAAAGTCGTTATTTTTGTTTTCTTTGCGCATACATTTTTTTTTTCGTAGCTTCATAAAATTAAGGTTGAACCACTGACGTCACGTGGATGATTTTAACGATGTCCTTACTACCTTTCTGGGCCTTGAACGTGGTAGTTGCGTTGCTGTCTGTGCACGGTCGGAAAGCTCTCGGATTTCATCAAAAATATCTTAATTTGTGTTTTGAACATGAACGAAAGTCTTATGGGTTTGGAACGACATGAGAGTGAGTAATTAATTACAGAATTGTCATTTTTGGGTGAACTATCCCTTTAATGGTCACAAAACAAAACTTACCAGTTGTGAACTTGGTTACATCCTGTAGCTCTCCCAGAGGATAGTTGTTCCTAAATGCATACAAATTAAATGGTTTGGGATTTACACTCAGCTCCGCCCACAATTCATGATTGGGTGTCGTCCATCTTCCAGCTACCACATCATAGTCACGTCGACCGAGATGCACCAACCGTGTGAAAGAGTCATAAAGGCCACCCTGAAATCCGAAAACGAACGGAAAGGTGGGATTGGAATCTCTGTAAACGTCTCCGTAGGGTGTGTACCGAATTTCCTTCACCACATGGCCACGGCTACTGAAAATCACAAGAGGCGTTCCGGCATTATCACATGCTATGTAGAATTCCTCGCCGCTGCTCATCTCCATTGCGATGAGGTGTCCCTGAAGGTCGTAATAGAGGGAGGTGATCTCCGAACTACTGTGGTTGTATAGGTGCGTCACCCGTGTCGGTTCCGTCAAATCAGCGTAGAAGAACTGCAGCTGTGATCCATCACTGTGGCGGCTGGCCACTCTCCTCCCGAGCCCATCGTAACGGTACCACACCCTCTGTCCGCTGTCCCGGTCATAGGCACCCAAAAGAAGTCCATTCGAACCATAATCAAAGAGCAGGTTGCCTCGGAGGCGCAAGAACCCATCCTCATCAGTGCGGTACTGGATCTCCCCGAGGCGTGTGATCCGGTCGCGGAGATCGTAGCGTAGCGGTGTCAAACGGGCACTGTTACCATGACTCAGTAAGTTGATGTTTCCGTTTAGGTCGTAGCTGTAACGCCACTGTGGCCGGTCGTTTATGGCGACTGTTTGCAACTGCCCATCCGCGTCATACTCGTATGCATACCGCGTGATGTTGTTGTCCACGCCGATGCGAATATCGCAATTTGTGACGCGTCCCATGCTGTCGTACTGCAGCGTCATCCAGTAGGCAATGGCTTTCAGAATCTCGTACTGAACCTCGATCACTTGCCCGTCTGGGTTGAAGATTTTAGTGTGCTTCATTGCATGCGTGGTGATGACCTGGTTCAGGTCGTAGTTGATAACGCTGAACTTTCCAAACTGCTCGATTCGTCCCGACACATCCACGTAGCGGTAGAGGTCAATCGGAAGTGGGGTTTCGTTGATCATCGCTTGCATGCTGGTGACCCTGAAGTTGTTGTAGCTGTAGTCGAAGCGAGCATTTACCAGTCCTTCTTCACTGAAACGATATATCTGTCTACTCACCAGAGGACCTGAATCCGGGAAATAGAGAGAGAATGAGAAGTTAGCAGAAAGCCACAGAGGTGAGGTAAAACATGAGCCAGCTTTGCCACAGCGTGAGATAGAATGAACTCTCCCACTGTCAGACGACTGATTGTGATTCAAAGCGCTTTTAGATCAGCCAAGCAGGAGGCGAGTGCAAGTGAAGTGACAAAAGGAAGATTAAACGTCAGCCTGTATGTTTATTGGTGCAAGAGTATAACCTGTTTACCTGTCCAACCGCTCACCCATCTTACTTGTCTCTCTGTCTCATGGGATTATCACCTCTCCTGTTTATTTGCGCAAAGATGCCATGGTGCTACCTGTCTCTCTGCTAAATGATCTAACCATTTTGCCTAGTTACTGGCTATAGCAAAATTTGTTAAATATGTGGAAAAAATCGAATTACCTGGCTTTCTGTCAATTAGGGCTGACATTATGTATAAGGTGATGGCAGAAATGTTTCAGCCGGTAAAGATTGTACTATACCGTTTACTCTGTGGCAGATATCTTTTCGTAGCTATTAGTGTATGTCCTTTTAAATGTATTTAAACCAAAAAGGGCAAAACTTTTTTTGTTGAATTTACAGCAAAAATAATTATAGCATAATTAAGAATGGGAATGGTATAGAATTCAATGATTACAGCTTCAATAATTCTTTTATGAAATAAATATTTTGAGTAAAAATGTAATTCTATTAACCATATGATAGTATAATTTTAATTAAAACTAAACACCCAGTCGGTTTGATTCACTAAAACAGAGTCTACTCATTAAAGTCATTTGTTTAGGAATCAAACTACATTGACTTTTCTGTATGTTATTAATTCACTAAATGAATTAACTAAATTAATTATTGACCCAAAGTAGTCTTTGGTTGGTAACATTTGTGTGTTTTTGATTAAACAACAACAACATTGATATTAATTGACATTGGTTCAAAATCATTTGTCAGACAATAAGAATAAGAAGCAGTTCTCGATTTTCAACTCTCATGATATATCATAATTAGGGCTGTGTATCGTTCAAAAATGTTCGATATCGATACCGATACCTTGAGGAAATGAATGACTGAATGACCGGTCTGTCGCTTTGGAGATGGTGGAAAGCCGGCTTGAAACGCAGTGGAAACGCCAGTATGACGAGGATCATTTTCATTTTAAAACATAAACGCACCAGTGTAAATGTAGCCTTACATCTAAGGGGGCTGGGACGCATTAGCACTACAGCCTCACGTGTGCCCCACATCTCTGAGTGTAACCGGTGTAAACCAGGAGGTGTGTTCGACTTGACGCGGACCGACTGTGCAGACCGATCAGTGTATTACAGTACCATGAGAGCTAAAGAGAGCAGACTGCTCCGTGCGCTTTCGAATCGCTCTCGCGGATGTCAAACACTGATCGATCTGCGCCGCACCTCTTCTAGTCGAACACACCGGCTAGTGCTGCAGGCTTAAGGCCAAAGTATACTTCGGCCGTCCGCGTCCACATTACGTCATTTTCGTCATCAGGAGGGCTCGCGGACAGCCGTGCACCCCGTCCGCGTGCAGGCAATTTTTTGAGAAATCACTGACGGTGATGAGATTAACCCCTTAGGTATCGAAATTTGGTACCGAACGACGAGACGTTTTCGATACTCGATGGTATCGAGGCAAATCGGTCAGTGCCTAAAAAGTATCGAACTCGATACCCAGCCCTAACCATAATATAAAATGTCTCACACTGTGATACAAGATTTTGGTCACACTGCCCACCCAGCTGTCAAAGTGTCTGTCGGATAACATTGTCAAAATGTTGTACCTGTCTGTCTGTAGCGGATGGTGCAAACGAATCCTTCATGCATCAGGTGGATGGTTTTAACAGCACCTGTTGCCTCGTCGTAGGTGAAGGTAACAAGTGTTGAGTCATAGAGGATCTCAGCCAGCCGGGCCACTCGGCTGTATTTGTAGATCACATGCCTGCCTGTGCCTAGGTACAGACTCTGCAGCAGGCGCCCATCGTGGGCGTAGTCCTGCGTGAAACTCGAGGTGGGGGAGTCGGGTGTGGTGTAGGTGTTTCGGTAGTAGCCCACAGATAGAGAGGTCTGCAGGCTGTGTCTCACCATGCTGGGGAGGGTGACCGACAGCAGACAGTCTGTCTGATCGTACTCGAACGTATAGCGGCGCTGACTGTGTAACAACAGCTGGACAGACTGAGAGAAGGAGAAGAACCGGGGGAAAACAGACAGAGAGAGACCATTTAGATTACATTTAAATGTACCAGTTGGCAGGTGAATCTCATAAAAAACATGTCACATTAAAGCCCAAAATCAAAAAAACACAAACAAACAAAATCAAATGATGTTTTGCTTAAAAAACAAATTTTTCATAACCATAAAGCATCCGGGCACTTTTTTTTTTGTGATTCCGATTTTTTCTGTACATGAAAAAAAGGTAAATTAAAAAAAAAAAAAATCTGAAAATTAAAACCAATACAATTAATTATAAATAAATACTTGTTAAATACTTAAAAAAAAAATACAATTTAAATTATTCAATTGATGAGATTTTTTTTTCTCACCATGGTAATGATAATTAGGGCACTTGTCATAAAAATAATGTTAGAATGCAAAATAAATAAATAGGCTTCAAAATAGTAACATAAATAAACAAAGAAACAAATTAAAAAAAAATCTGGTTTCTTTCATCTCATTTTGGGGTCAAATATGACCTGGACATGTTCTTGACAGGTTTTTGAATAGTAGAACTGGGGAATAAAAAAAGACAAGAGAAAGACCATTGAGACTTAAACATGTACCAGTTGGCTGGTGAATCTCAAGAAAAAATGTGACATTAAACCCCAAAAGAACACATTCAAGAAAAAAGAAGAAACAAACTAAATCAAATTTTCTTTCAGAAAATCTCATAACCATAAAGCATTTGTAAAATGTTCATTTTCAAGTAAATAGATAAATGAATGAATTAATAATAATAATAATAATAATAATACAAATCTAAATAAAACAAGTTGTGCTAAGAAAAATGTAAATATTATTTTTACAAATGTAAAATATTAACATTGATTATAAATGAATGAATGAATAAACAAACTATTTATGATTTCTTTCATTCCATTTTTGGTGTCAAATATGACCTAGACATGTTCTTGACAGGTTTTTTTGAGATTCACACAGGCGTAGTTGCAGCTCTCACACACATGCAGTACTGTACACACCTTCTCCAGAAAAGTGTAGCTCCAGATCTTTCCATTGGCCCAGGTCCGTGTGATGATGCGTCCGTTAAGACGAATTGCTGGACATTCGGAAGTACACACCACCCAATATTTCACCGGTTTTCGATTATTCTGATGTTTTGCTGGACATTGTAGTTGGGGGAGCTGCGGCGCTGATCAAGCGCTTCAAGACGCGCAGATGGGGGAAGCGAGTCGGCGCCCTCGTCAAGCTCAGGCAGCGCAGATTCAGAACGCCGTTGCCTAGCATCCATCTGGCGAACCTCCGCTCTCTACCCAACAAATCAATGAGAGGTGGTGTACAGATGTAACTGTGTTAAAGAAGATGTGCTGTTCAGATCTAGAAGTGCTCTTCAACTGTAAGCCTTTCTACTCGCTGCGGGAGTTTTGTTTGTTCATTCTCGTAAGTGTGTACATTCCTCCGCAAGCACACGTGAGCTCCGCTTTACAGAAACTCGCTAATCACTCTGGACCCCTCACATCCAGCACACTCCCTCTTTGAACTGTTTCCATCTGGTCGACGCTACAGAGCACTGAGCACCAGAACGGCCAGACACAGGAACAGATTCTTCCCTCAGGCCATCCATCTCATGAACACTTGACAATAAACGTGGAACACACACTGTTTATTCACTCATACACTTATTTATCTAACACACATACTCAGTCTACATTTCAATTTGCACATAATATACCTGTACATACAACTGTCTATTGTTATATACCTGTACATACAATTGTCGATTTGTATATTTTTTATTCCTTATTTTACTTGTTCTATTTTTTATTTATTTTTTATTATCTGTTTTTTGTTCTGTCACTGTCATTCTGTTACACTGTGGAAGCTTCTGTCACGAAAACAAATTCCTCGTATGTGTAAACATACCTGGCAATAAAGCTCATTCTGATTCTGATTCTGATAAAAAATGTTTTATAATGTAATTGTTTTTTGTAGTGCCTATAAAGCACACTAATACTGAATCTGCAACCAAGAAGTAAAACTGAACAGAGAAAGAGTGAATATTAGAAAGAATGAAATAGAGAAGAGAAAGATTTATGGAACTTATTTGAAGGGAAGTTGGAACAGTGTGTGAAATGCAGGGTATAAGGCTGTGCAGTGCCTGTAAGAGGGTGTATATTAGAGAGTGTAGGAGTGTAGTGTAGTCTATTTCTTCCATTTGCACTATACCAAAGTCCCTTTAAGGAAAGTCAGTTAACTCTGCGGCCATCTTGGTAACATCCTGGCAGGTATTAGTACTCAGGAAAGTATACTTGAATGGGGAAAGACCGAAAGACAAAACTATTTTTCAAGCGTCAATAACATGTAAAATCACCAATAAAATAAATATCCAGTGTTTGACTTCTGTCAGAGTTTCCCCCCACCTTTTTAGGAAGAATATCAAATAAATAAAGTTTGCTTTAATGTAGGGTATCAAACGAAATCATGCAATTTTAAAGCTTAAAGCACAATGGTGTTAATTAAAGCTCAGTGTAGCACCATTATGAGAAATATGCAGAGGCAGAGGTAAGATTAGTACTCTTCATTTAGAACGACCCAGGTTCAATTCCAAAGCTGGAATAAATTCATTTATCTTTTAATAAATTAAGAAAGAACAAAATTCTTTGGCAGTAGATGAATAATAGGAGTCAGGATCTCATTTGGTTCCATTTTAGTTGACTTGACCTCAGTGATGAATGCTGCATTTGCTGTGACAGCTCCACTTGAATCTAATCATGCGCTAACTACTACTGTTAACATAACCTAAAAAACCCGCCTGTTCAGCACAAAGGTAAACACAAAATAATGACTGCATTTTACGTCTAAGAGCAATCCTAAATTAACAAGGATTTCTAATTTTACTCTCTTGTTCCGTAAACACCTCACAAAACAATGTGCGATACACTTGGGCATCTTAGGAAATTTCGGATGGAAAATCATATTGTGCTTCTGTGCATTACATGCTATATACCCTGGTCACCCTACCCAGAAAACACATTATTCTCAGTCTGCATTCATATGCTGCGTGTGTGTCTGTGTATTACCCTCAGTCTCCGTTCATATGCTGTGTAATTCCCTTTGGCCTGTTCGCGTCTCTGTCTCCACTCTATCAGGCTGTGAGCTGGTTCCCCCGGCAACGTGATGTTGCACCTTCCGACTGTGGGATGGACGAGGCCTGACGATGCTCCCGGCAACAGCCCGGATGACACGGTTGGTTCAGTACTGAGAGTAACGTCCATCCCGCTGGCATACGTCACCCACAGAGAACCATCATCTCTAACGCCATACACACTAACAGAGTGAGCTGGACAGAGAGAAACAGCTTCATAAGATTTAAATGCACTACATTTATTACATGAAATTAGGGGTGGGCAATATGGCCAAAACCTTATATCACAATATAAGTCATTTTATTTTACAGTAACAATATATATCACAATATAGTCATTATTGCTTTAAATACCGTCTTTATGAAATCTACATTTTTTAAAATTTCATAATTCTTGTCACCAGTGTCAATATCACAAAAAACTAGACTAAATGAAAAAAAAAAAGAAAAACACTCAAGCTCACTGACGACAAATAAACAGTCAGCGATTAACAATAAGAAACTAATTACAAGCAATAGGACAAAAGAACAAATAAATAAGAAATGCCACATTCAAATGTATAAAACACTGCATATTCTTCACTGCGTAAATTAAAGGAATAGTTCACCCAAAAATGAAAATGTCATTAATTACTCACCCTCATGTCGTTCTAAACCCGTAAGACCTCCGTTCATCTTCGGAACACAAATTAAGATATTTTTGATGGAATCTGGGAGCTCTCTGACCCTCCCATAGACAGCAAGGGTCCGCTAGGGTGATGCGGAGGAGATGAATTGTTGAATAAAGTCGTTTTTTTTTTTCTTTTGCGCTCAAAAAGTATTCTCGTAGCTTCGTAAAATTACGGTTGAACCCCTAATGTCACATGGATTATTTTACTGATGTCCTTGCTACATTTCTGGACCTTGATCGTGTAAGGACCCTTGCTGTCTATGGGAGGGTCAGAGAGCTCCCAGATTCCATCAAAAATATCTTAATTTGTGTTCCGAAGATGAACGGAGGTCTTACGGGTTTAGAACGACATGAGGGTGAGTAATTAATGACAGAATTTTCATTTTTGAAAATTCTGAACTATCCCTTTAAATATATATTTCTTCTTATTACAGTTATAAAAGTGATTTAAGATTCAAGAGCTGCCTGGATCCAATATACTGTTGCACATGTGTTTTCTTTCTCAGCTGTTTGCTTTCATTTAAGACCTAAATTACTACGTTTATGAGGATACTTGCAAAGACGGGCATTTTGACACATACAGGTGTCTGTATTTAACCGTTCAAGGCCTATAAAGCGGCAAAAATAACTCGTTCAATACTACCGTTCTCTATGAGCACCGTCTTCACCTGTACACTCCTCTCAGACAGCGCTCAGAAACAGTCTCTCAGACAGTGCGTACATATAGCGAAATTAGTTCTCTTTCACAGCTGATTGCATTTCAACAGTTTAAAATCACTTATTTTTAAACCGCAGTGCTAAATAGTCCAAAATCTCTACCGGTTGAAAAATTTCTACCGGTTAATCATGTCTACCGGTATATCGCCCAACCCTACATGAAATAATGACAGAATTTAATTTTTTTGGCTGGAGTGTTCAAATACTTTTTGGGGCTACTGTATTTGATATTATGACAAAAAACGAATCTGCAGATTCACATACATACACTCTCTCACCTTGTCGAAGTGTGTAGATGGTGTTATCCGCAGAGTGGTTTGTAATTATAATAAAGTTTTCTCTGTTCGAGGCAGTGGCTTCCACTCTTACAGCTTTCTCCATGTTTCCATGGAAACTGCTGACCTCTCCGGTTGGCAAGGTCACGTTGATGAGGTGTCCGTCAGAGTTATACCTGCTCATAAACACACTTTCTGTTAGTTTGTGTGTGTGTGTGTGTGTGTCTCTGAGAGAGAAAGACTGTACTAAAGTTCAAATGAATGAGTGTAAATGCATGTGCATGTAAGGGAGTTTAAAGGGGTCAGTCATATCATGCATTTTTTATCCTTTTATTTCTCCCCGATGACATTTGAAACGCTAGTCAAGGTTTCGTGCGTCATAATTTAGTCTTTCATGACAATTTTCTGTTCTCCCCCTGACCCTTACAACAGCAGTAAACAGGCTGTTTTTTGCTGCCGTGCCTTTAAGACCTCTGTGTAAACGCCCTCTTCGCATGTGAAATGAGAAACAAGGCTTTGCTTCACTTACATGCGGCCTGGGTTTGCTGTTGGGTCCAATATAGTTCATGCTGCTGAATTCTTCAATAACGGCCTCTTTGCAAAGACTGAATTACATTGTGACAGGATCATAAAACAATCCACTGAAATGGGCTGAACTGTGAAGGTGGAACTGAAATGATCAGAGACCTTGTTAAAAATAAACTTGAGTCACACTTTCCTGCAGTTACAATCTAAAGGATGTTTTTATTGTTAGTTATACAAAAATTGGAACATCAGTATCTTTTTTAAGTGTCTATTCTGCTTCTTCCCGTTACCTTAGTGTGACTGTGCAGGTCAAAAAACAAATAAATAAATAATAATGTATAGCCTAAGTAATGTACTAATGGCATTTTGACATATGTATGTTTTTATTTGTCTAGTTAAATTTTCTTTGTTGTTATTTATTGTTAATATTTATAAAATCAATAATGATAATGTAGAAAAATTGATCATTTTGGATTGAGAAGGAATTTTGGATGTCTTAAAGTTACAAGTCACGTATTTCAAATGATTAAGCAAATGTAAAATTTTCATGATATGATGACTACTGTAACACTTTATTTTAGGGTGTCCTTGTTACACGTTACATGTACGTCATATTATACGAACAATAACTTATGCAAGTAACCCTAAGTCAAACCCTAATCCTAACACTAATCCTTATAGTAAGTACATGAAGTTAATTAATATTGCTCAGTACTTAGGTGTATAATTACACTGTAACAAGGACACCTTAAAGGGGTCATGACATGGCGGCGGTGGCAACAATACTATAGCGAGAATAAAAGTTACGCCTTCTTTCTTTGTGTGAACATTTGGGCGGCGTTATGCAAATCTTCCCACATCGTGACGTAGACATGTAGGGGCGTGTTAGAATGAGCCTGAGCTTATAACACTCCAAAGAGAAAGGAAAAATTTAAATCGCATCATATGACCCCTTGAAAATAAAGTGTAACCCACTTCATTATAGAGACCGATTTTATATTAACTAGTTGCTTATTAGCATGCCTATTTTTTTACATATTGGCTGTTTATTAGTACTTATAAAGCACATATTCTACATGACCATATTCTACACCCCTAATCATAATGTAAATGTACAGTCGATTACTGTATCTCACTGCTGTGACAATTCTCCAGCATCCCACCAACCCTGAGCTCCACCTCTACCTCTATTCATTCATTAGTAACTTCATTATTAAGTAGTCCAAGGGTTCTTAAGAGCTGTATTCGAGTCTCAGGCTGCAGTCCTGTCTTTGACAGTAAGCCAAATCTGTTTACCTTCATTATACGCAGGGATTAGTGAACTCATGAACACTGTGCTAAGCACACAGGACACAGTCCTATCCAACCGTAGTTTCCTTTGATGGACTTTCTACTTTGTCTGCGTTTTAAAGAAAGTAAAGACTGAAATCACCTACAAACACTGCAGCTTAAACAGCTTATTAAATACAGTAAATGTCTAAATGACAATTACATAAAGGTTAGGATAGAAAATATCATTAACTCAGTGTAAAAGTCAATGCGAAATGACAAAGACAAATGTGTGGGGTGTGAGATACATTATAAAGGTGAATGTTAAAATCCGCTGATGCACCACAGAGAAACAGATGACTTGACATTTGAATCTGTGTGGACAGAGTCATGTGATATAACGAGTGGGTGAAGTACTTCTGACATGTTTCATTTCTCTTTCTCCATTTCTAGAGTAGTTTTTAGAACTAAACAGCTCCAGCTCATCTTCTCTGCCCCTAATTTATTTATGTCTTATCAATGTCAATGCCAATTTATTTCATATACTTGCATCTGGCCACCTACTCTGATGTATAAGAATAAAAGCTTTTTATTTGATGAAGCTCTTGAGCTTTCAAAGGCCTGCAGTTTAGATCAAGAGACATCAGCCGCCATCTTCTCCTCTACACAAAATGTTGAGTCTGCCTGAAATGCCAGTTTCTTCCTCATCTACTTAAACATCTTAGGGCCTTTTCCTTCCTTTCCTTGCTCACTGGGGAGTTGTAAGCCACTATTTTTTCTTTTCCTTTTATCTTCTTTATTATTTTCTTTATTTTTCTATTTTCTCTAAAGCTGCTTTGGAACCATGTGTATTGCAAAAAGCGCTATACAAATAAACCTTATTTGAAAAGGGACTAAATGGATTGACTGTGCAGGGATAAGCACCTAATCCACATGGTTTACGTTACTGGATTCTCATTAAAACTCTACTGTAATCTTGTTCTAAAACTATATTTCTGCATTTTCTGAAGAAAATACGAGCGGAGCAGTTACTATGCGGTTGCTAAGGGGTTTTGAGTGGTAGGAGCAACAGTGATAGTGATGCTCACCTTAGCAAGCACAACTAATATGGCTATGTGTCAAAACTTAATGAGCTGCCTACCTAGATGCATTTTTGGGCATCATAGGTGCATTTGAACATTTGAATCGATCATTTGAACGCCTTTGTCTCGCCTCACTGGTTGCCAGATGCTTTCACCAAGGCACTAATGCATGCATATTGAGCAGCCTCTCACTTTTGCAAATCAAATCAACAGGCGCAAAATCACTTTCCCGAAATTTCTCTATTTCTCAATGGTGGAATGATCTTCTGAACTCCCTCAAGTTCCTCTGCACATTCAAGAATGTCTATATTAGGGGTCTCAAAATCAAAATGATTTTCAGGTGGAGGCCGAGATGAAAATGTGACCCTGGACCACAAAACCAGTCATAAGGGTCAGTTTTTCTAAATGTATCATCTGAAAGCTGAATAAATAAGCTTTCCATTGATGTATGGTTTGTTAGGATATGACAATATTTGGCCGAGATACAACTATTTGAAAATCTGGAATCTGAGGGTGCAAAAAAATAAAAAACTGAGAAAATCACCTTTGAAATTGTCCAAATGAAGTTCTTAGCAATGCATATTACTAATCAAAAATTAAGTTTTAATATATTTACAGTAGGAAATTTACAAAATATCTTCATGGAACATGATCTTTACTTAATATCCTAATGATTTTTGGCATAAAAGAAAAATCAATAATTTTGACCCATACAATGTATTTTTGGCTATTGCTACAAATATACCCCAGCGACTTAACACTGCTTTTGTGCTCCGGGGTCACAACCATATATTTTTACTAGAGAGATTCATCTTTTCCTTACACCTAGCATAGATGTGCATGGTAACTAATGATGTCTGAGATTGTATTCCAGCAATTTTCTGTTTACAGATCAGTCAGGTACAATAGATGTCCCATTAAAAGTCCAGAAACATTACAAGCTGGCTTTGATTTAGCATTTGACTCTTTTTAAAATTAAATAAATAAATAATAATCTACTTGCTATTCTCACATTGCCGCTCCCTTTCATCTCTATTGTAGCTTGAATTTTTCTGAGCAATTCTAGAACTCTGAATTGCAGTACTTCTCATGCAATGATTAATTTTTGTTTTATTCCTCATTTGTAAATCACTTTGGATAGCGGCTATACGAACAACTGCAAAAGGTAAAATGCCTTTAAAACTGAAAATTCCCCAAAACAAAGTTTAGATAGGCAGCTAGGTTTTGAGACACAGCCTATCTGATCTGAAGAATAAAAAAAACTAAACTTTTTATCTCGAGTCATTACTGCATGCATATCAGATCTAAGAAATTTCCCTGTACCAGGGGCGCTTGTTGACGAGTTTGCAACACCTACGTTGGCGCATATTCTGCTTTGAGGTATGTTTCTGAAATATTCAGTACTTATTACTTCTGGATGAGGGAACTGATCAAAGTCAACACACCATTTCCGCTAATTCCTTCGGTGTTGTGTGCAGAACAGAATGTTGCAACATAATTTAAATAAGATTCCCCACTATTGCTGAATAAGCTACAGGCATACAGAATTCATATGAACCCATTTAAAAATGATAAACAAATAGATTATCAAAAATTATAACACTCTACAATAAAATTAAATGAATCAACATTAGTTAATACATTTTGTTAACAGTATCATGAACTAAAAAAAACTATATTTTTTATTTATTTTATTATTTTAGGTTAATGTTAATTTCAATATATACAAAAACATAAAATATAATATAATACAATTGTATTTGTTCCAATTTTGTGTTTTGTTTCATTTTTACTTAATTAATTAATGCTGTTAAAATGTATTGTTTATTGTTAGCTCATGATACCTAATGCATTAACTAATATTAACGAATAGCAATTGTAAATTGTTATCACCCCAAAAATATATTTACTGCATTTATTATTCTAGGTTAATGTTAATTTTTACATACATCATACCAACACATTATAACACATATAATGCATTTAAATAAATGTTGTTAAAAATGGTTGCTTATTGTTAGCCCATGATATCTAATGAATTAACTAATGTTAATGCATAAAGTATTACCATCGCAAAAAAATACTGCTTTCTGTTTACTGCTTGTGCTTTTGGCTGTTATTAGGCTTTACAGGACATGAATTAAACCAAACTATGGTTTAACTTCTCCCACGAACCACAAGTCTGATCAATGTAACGCTTGAGTATGCACTAGTATGCACCAGCAGGGGGCAGTGTCTCACAACAGACTGAGCACAGGGAGCCAGGCATGTGATCTGCTTCAACACTACACCATGAGCTGCATGAGAACGTGTAGATGTGTGTGTATGTGTGTGTAAACACAGTGTGTGAAAGGTCACTGAGTTGATCAAACAAAAATGAGAGAAAGAGAGAGAGGAAAAGAAGCCCCTGACATTTTCACACTAAATTAGAACTTGCAGCTCAGTCTCACAAATCCCTTAAAATGCCCATGCAAACAGTTTACATACACACACACACGCACGCGCACACACACTCGCAGGTACCCAGGCTCTTTCATAGTGAAATCAGAAGAGGATACAGAGTTCTTTTCTTTATTGGATAGATTAAGGCTGAGTGATTTTCATTGCAGCAGAAAAACACGCAGCTTGAGAAATCGAACTGCTGCACTCCTTCAAACGATCTCAGGTAACACTGTATATCAGACTATTAGATTATTTTCCTTCTGATAAATTCTGATGAAGCATGATTAGATTAGATGCAGGTAAATATTAATCTATGTTGGGACGGAATTTTGTTTTATATACAGTACAGCAGAAACTTGCTACTCTTCCTGCTAATAAAACAGCTTTAGACTATCAGAGTGTGCAAGTGAGGCTGCGTGACAGCCGAAATAGACTCTAAAGAAAGCAACGACAGGATATGACACACCAAAACGAAGACAGATCGCGCGCCTATAAATCAAGCAAAGCAGCGCACTCTCCTGATGAGAGAGAGGCAGACAAAGGGAGAGTAAAAGAAGGGCATCACTTACTCGTAGACAGTAGTCCAGCCGTTCTCATTGCTGATGGTTGCGAGCAGCCCTGTGTTGCCGTAGTAACTGAGCTGCGCGAGGTCATGCGCGAGAGCCGAGATGCGCTTCAGCATTCC
>NW_015537978.1:1143196-1162837 GCF_001515605.1 Sinocyclocheilus anshuiensis | reverse complement strand
GCAAATGGCTGCAATATAACAAAGAGTGAAAAATTTAAGGGGGTCTGAATACTTTCCGTACCCACTGTATGTACAAATTGAATCTCCCAGCATGCTACAGTCACACAACAAGCTGCCTACTGACACACTGCTGACTGGCTTGGATCAAATGCAGCAAAAATTTAATTAGACCAAAAAAAAAAGCACTGGACTTATAATAATAGAATATATAGAATATATAATATTAGTAATATATAGAAATAATATATAATATGTTGCATTTGTCATTTCACAATTGAATGGAATAAAAAGAAAGAAATATACTTGTAATACACTGATCAGTAAATGATTTTTTTCTTGAATGTTTTTGATAGAAGTCTCTTACACTCACCAAGGTTCATGAAAAAAAAAGAACTGTAAAAATGAATAATATGAAATATTATTACAATTTTAAAAAATTGTTTTCTTAAATATATTTAAAATGTCATTTATTCCTGTGATGGCAAAGCTGAATTTTCAGCTTTCATTCACTGTCTTAAGATCCATTAGAAATCATTCTCATTTTAATTTTGGAAATGTGATAGACTGTTCATTAAAGACTTTATTATAAATAGAAATCTTTTGTAACACTATGATAAATGCTAAATGTCTTTGCCACTTTTGATAAATTAATACTTTCCTTCAAAAGAAAAAACCCTTAAAATTTTGAACAGTATTGTATGTAGCTACCGAAAGGAAAATATGTCTTGGACTCATGATGTGGTACACATACACTAAACAGCGTAATTTCTCCTTCATATAATTCTATAAGTAGGACAATAAACAATGTAACAATATTAGAATACAAAAAAATATAGAGAGAGAGAGACAATTGAGTAAATCACGGATAAACTATTCCTAATGATTTTCAACATAGGCAAGTAAAACATGAGCGAGTGTAAGAGGGCCCCTCTCAGTCGAACATACTCAAGTTTCAGCTATCTAGCTTACTGGAAAGGCTTTTACAGAAGTTAACGCAACTGCATTGTAGGCTTGTATGCATTCGGAAGTAATTCTTCCAGGATTATGAAATTTTAGAGAGTGTCAGAGGACTGCTCTGAAATTAACATATATGAATTTCAGCATCCTAGCTTGCTGGGAAGGTTGCTCCAGAAAGCCAATTTGTATACTTTATTATAACTGGTGAAATTTTGCTACCTTCAAATCCCAGTGTTGCAATTTTTCAAAACTCACCCAAGACAAAATCTGCATTAAAAATTCATAATTTTTATAACCAGTGGCTTATTAAAAAAAGGTTTGACATGGAAAAATAACACAACATTAATATGAATCACCCAAAGGAAAATCACTGCGTTTAGCAGTTTTGGTGCACGTTGGATCTCACCTGAGAAACACTCGCAGTTGGGGTCAATCTTACAATCACATTCACTGGTCGCCCCCGCGATTATGACCATTTCTCCATTTGTGGACACCTCTTGCAGGCGGCTGTGCTTCCGGTCGTCGGTTTCGGCGATGTACAGAGCCCCCTGGTGGCTGACAATGATAGCTTTCGCTCCCTCCAGCACAGAACGCACCGCTGTTTTCCCCAGAAGAACCGGTTCAATACTGGCCATGGGGCAATGGATGGGTCGTCCAGCAACCACACGCACCTGCTGGGACTCACTCACCTGGAGCACAAGGTTATTATCGAGAACGTAGAGAGAGTTATCCAGCGGACTCACTGCCAGGTCTGTGGGCCACTCTAAACGCACCTGTGGATACACAAATGTATATTATTACCTGCTATGAATGTGAAAAGTGTGATTTTCATCATGACAGATTTCACAGCCACTCTCATCTGCTCATGGCTCATTCAGACATACTCTCTCCAGCTGACGCGAAGGACAGCGAGTTATCTCATTTGGACTATCATTATACCGATTTACATGTAACATCAGTGGGCAGGACTGTTTTACATTATATATACAGGGAAGAGATGAAACAGGGAGGAATGTGAAAATACCAAACAAGTGAAGAATTGATATCATACTGTGTCTTGTATTGTGTGGACACGGTTTGGATTTACAAAATCTGAGAGCGAGCAGAAAAATATTCTCTGCAAACTGTGTCGCATGCCAGTCCTCTGGAGGTGGAAACGCCAAAACTACTTTTCACCACCGGAGGTGGAAAAACCTCTTTTACCAACAAAAAATGAAGTATGCTAAACTACAAGAGCCACAAGATGCACCCTGCATCCACTGATCCATTTAACAACATTAGTTTTGCTGCTTTGTTTCTTTTGTTTCAAAATCTAGTAAGATACATAATAAGGCTGCTTTTGCACTGATGCTAGACATATTTGTTATGAATATACACCAAAATATAATGAAAAATATTATACATATTGAACAATACAATGATTATGTGACCCTGGACCACAAAACCAGTCATAAGGGTCAATTTTTTGAAATTGAAATTTATATATCATCTGAAAGCTGAATAAATAAGTTTTCCATTGACGTATGTATGGTTTGTTAGGATAGGACAATATTTGGCCGAGATACAAATATTTGAAAATCTGGAATCTGAGGGTGCAAAAAAATCTAAATACTGAGAAAATCGCCTTTAAAGTTGTCCAAACGAAGTTCTTAGCAATGCATACTACTAATCAAAAATTAAGTTTTGATATATGTTCCATTAGGAAATTTACAAAATATCTTCATGGAACATGATCTTTACTTAATATCCTAATGATTTTTTGGCATAAAAGAAAAATCGATAATTTTGACCCATACAGTGTTTTTTTGGCTATTGCTAAAAATATACCCAAGCGACTTAAGACCAGGGTCACATATATGTATAAGTATCTTATTACAAATTATATTATGCATCATTCATAACATTAAATATAATAATACATACACACACAGTAACACATAGACAGTATATATATTTTGTGATGTGCACCAACCAAACTGAAAATACATAATCAAATAATCCAATGAGATGCAGTGCCTTTCATTTATAAAGTATATAACTTGATTATTAAAAAAGTATTAACACATGGTTAGTTAATATATACCAGAGTAACTCAAATGTGAGGAAACTGGGAACTTAATAGAGACAAATTCAAAGCAGCATTCTAAAACAATATTTTACAATTCATATAGGTAAAATATATGAAGTTAAGTGAGTGAATATTTAGAACAAGTGAACTATGAATAATTTTTGTTGCTTAAAACATTGTAAAAAAAAAAAAATCAGTCACTCACAGTAAGTCTATGGTCTACTGCCATTAAAATAACCATGTAGACTGCAGTCTAATCATATAACGCAGGGGCAGGGAGCAGCAGCACTGTTTGAGTCTGGAGGAAAAACACCCCCTTGGCTATCTACACCCATGATATTAACCATTTCCCTGTTAAATTTCCTGTAAAAATAACTACATTGTGATATATACCATTACAGTGATAATATTTTAGTCATAGCACCCAGCCCTAATGTGCAGCCAGGTACAAAAACCACATCTTGGTTGGTTGTGTGTGTGTGTCCGCAGCTGCCCGACAGCCGGACAGTATTGAGTGTGAAGTGTGTCATATCCCAGGCATGCTGGGAATTATGCAGATTTCAGTGCTTCTTTTACCCAGTGGCCCGCGGCACCTCATTTGCCCTTCTCTCTCTCTCTCTCTCTCTCTCTCTCTCCTCACTGTCTGATTCTTATTCACACACAACACACCCCGCCGGATGAACTGTGAAGAAGTGCAGCGTGTGTGTGTAGATGGCAGTGAGAGAGAGCGAGAAAGAGAGCGAGAGAATGAAAAAGAAATCAAGGGATAGTCTGCCAAAAATTGATGCTATTCAGAAGCGGGAAGAATTGTGTCTGACTTTGAAGGGAGAGCGGTCCTGCAATTTAATGAGGACACACTAAGTTAAACTGCAGGGGGAGAGAGAGACAGAACGAGTGAGTAAAATAGATTTTTAAGAGCACCTAAAAAGAAAGACGTGGAATTGCCTTATGTTTGAGAAAGGCTTTACGATTTTAGTGTTCGAAATGGATAGAACACAAAAAGGCGGAAACCTCAAAGGATGAAGAGAGAAAGAGAGAGGGAGAGAGATAAAAGAAAAGTAAGGATGTTGCTGCAAGCTGTATAATGTAACTCTCTGTAGCACCAGAGAGACCTTCGGTATCAGCAGGAGCCACCGTATGTAAATCTGTACCAGTGTGTGTGTTTTGTTCACCTGGCTGATGTCCATTCGAGAGTCGCAGCTGATTGGCTGGGAGGACGTGAGTCCGTTTGACCCAATGATGGTTGTTATCACTCCTTTGTCATCAATCTTACGGATCGTTGATCCGTCAACAAAGTAAATGAACCCGTGCTTGTCCACTGCGATACCTGTAGGACAACAGGATACACACACAGTCATTTCTCTCCATCTCTTTCAGTTTTAATGCGCTTTATTGGCGTAACAAATAATGTTACATTTGCACTGCCGATGCAGTCACAGCTTAACAGCAGATGATGAGGAACGGTGCAATGAAGAAAGACGGGTTTCACCATCTCAGGCAATATATTCCTCTGTGTGCGATCATTCTGTTCACATCATCTTAAATATATGCAAATTACCTTATATATGCAGATTTATGCGACATGACATCAGATATGCAAAAGAATCCGGTATTTCTTTTCATTGTTCATCCAATTTCTCTCTTTCATTTGTCTTTTTCTATTCGAATGCTTGCAAATCACCTTGAGCTATGCAAGGCAACTCGGTTTTACATTTAAATCGAACAATGCACAAACATACATTGTTACAGTTTAATTAAAACTGATCTTTAGCACAAATACACCTCCAGGCCAACAATCGCCACCCTCATTGCTGTCAAAGACTTCATTGTGCTTTATTGATATTGTTTCTTTAAAGACGTCCGTTCCACAGATCTTTCAAAGCATACGGTTTGTAAGGAGCAAAATATGCTCTGAATGGAGTATTAACTTAATACCATATATGACCACATCATTTTTACTAAGAGCAAGCTAGACAGTATTTTACAGTAAACTTTCTTCACAGTAAAGTTTTCATACTCAAAATTAAAATTATTATTTTGCAATTGTAATCAAATTTTGCGTCTTAACATTTGGCACTCTGATCAAATAATGAGCCAAGGAACATGTTATAAAAATCACAGCTGATATTATTTCTGGCTAATTTGTAACACTGGAAACTGAAGGTCAAGTTGAGTGCATTGCACTGTGGGATACAGTATTCCGTACAATGTCCTCTGGTTGTACACTGCTAATTTTGGCAAATCCATGTATTCTGTGCATATTGTGCACAGTATAGATACTACATTCTGCCGCAGTAGTAAGAGTAGTGCTGTATACAATTTGGAACACCTCCACACAAATAAGCACAGAGGCTATTAATTTTTGATTTTTTTTGTTCTGTGTCGCTTACTGATATTTTTGTCCTCCACAGGGATTTTTCTCTGAAGTGGGAACGGGCTTATATAACCATCTCTTTCACACACACACACACACACACACACACACACACATCAGAGTTTGTTATGGCAAATAGCACTGTGTGTGTATGTGTGCGTGTGTTTGTGGCTTTCCTTTTCCTTCTCTAATTTGCTCTCTTTATTCTCGCTCTCTTCCTCTAATGAGAATCACAGAGATAAGCAGACATATTCTGTTCTCACCACGTTGATTTACTCTGGGAGAGATCGAGTCACACACTTAGCCATATACACACACACAGACACATGCATGCAGTGCCAGATGTTTTAAATGCTTTATTTGGATTCACAATTTAGATAATACTAACATGATCCACATATTTTTGGAGACAGTATATGGCAAGAAAATCTGCCCAGAGAGTGCATCTCAACACAGCTCCAGTAAATGACAGCTCACACATGTCAGTATGGATAGCGGTAACAGCATCTTCTCCATATGGATAAACTGCCTATAATAGCTGACACAGAGCAGTACTTCACTAGTGGCATCGCCTGTTTCTTTCCCAACCCACACTGTAAAAACTGAATATGTGCAGTTGCTCCCTTGAGGAGCTTATTTTCTATCTGCCATGACCCTTAAAATGACTTCAACTAATGTAGTCGGGCTGACTCAATCATATTTAAACAATATTTTGACATATTTTTGGAGCAAATATGTATGGATCATCTATGTCATCAACTCGAAAACGACCAAAAATCTATGCAACAGTTGTACATTTACAACCAAACACCAATTTGCCAGTAAAACAATCTTCCATATACAAATCTACATATACGAATCAAACCTACAGCAACCATCCAGAATGAAATCTGTTTTTATTAATTGCTATTTTGCTTGTTGGCAAGCTGAGTGTTTATGTGATGTAAACCAGTCCATTTGATCAGTTTCTTTGCTTTATAGGGGAGACCTGCCTAGTTGTCACAAGGGCAATCATAAAAACATGTTTTTATGTCATAATTATGACAATTGTCATAATTTGTCATTTATGTTTGCTATTTGGACTTTTGCCTACATATATAATTGTAACATCTCAATTCCAACTTGTCATATATGTGACTTTTTACGTCATAATCATAACATAAAAATCTGAAACTGAAAAACTATTGAAAATTATGAAAACATAATTATTATTATGTAGTTATAACTATTATTTACAGTACCACATTTTTATAAAACCAATTATTGTAATTTATCAGATGTGTTTAATATATTATAATCTTAATGTAGTAATTATCAATTACAGTTTTTTCGTTGGCCAAAATAATAGTTTGAAATTTCTGTATAATACCATTCACATTTTTTTAAATGAATTATGTGCTGCATTATTGTGTTACTGTTTAAATTTAGTTGGAAAGCCATTAAAAACGACTAAAAACACATCTGTTCCACCTTTATTTGACCCTCTAACTCTAACACTTTCTATTCTATTTTAATTCTACTTTATCTATATTTATCTTTTTTTTTTATTCTTTATTTAAAACAAAACAACAAAAAACAAAAACTAGCTTTCTATTTTTTCTATTCTATCTACTTGTTTTTCTTTGTTTGTGTGTGTGTGTATTATATATATATATATATATATATATATACAGTATATATATACACCTTGCTATGTGTACTGCGTTAGGCTAACCGAGACTTGTCATTTGCACTTATATATTGTTGCTCTTTTGTTAGTTTTGACTGCTTTTATTGTCCTCATTTGTAAGTCGCGTTGGATAAAAGCGTATGCTAAATGACTAAATGTAAATGTAAATAGCCTCTAATAGGGTATGCAGTGGCAGACTGCCATTATGAAAACTGATCTGTATCATTTTTCCTGTGCAATAACAGTGGAAATGTTCAATAGTTTTTTTTTTTTTTTTGTGGCCAAGACTTTGATGTATGTCCCTATACAGAAACTGACTTTGAAAAGTAAATCACTTCTGAGAAATATTCACTAGAGTAGCCCCAGTCTCGCCTATTTTTGTTGTTCAGTTTCAGTACTTTTTAATCTACTATTCAGTCATGATGAGTGGCATACAGCCTTTTAAATGCTGAGCATCCATTCAGACTTGCATGCAAAAAACAATACAGATCATGTTGTGCTGTAAACCAGACAGAAATACATGTGAAGACATGAAGACACACACACGCACACACACTACCCTTGTTGCAGAAATTCTATCTGCCTCAATAAGCCTGTTTACATATGCATCTTGTTATGGGTGCTAATTACGAGGCATATTGCCCACTTAATGAGCATAACGAGCTTAATCATTTATTCTGCCTTCAGAGGGGTATACCTCCCTCTGCCCTTCAAAGGTTCCTGAAGACACAGAGAGACCCCCAGGTCCAGAACCCTTGTTTCTTACTTATCTTCTAAAATGCAAAATGCTGGTTAGATTGAAAATGATCAGAGGAGCAGCTAATCATCACACACACACATATACAATTCAAAACAGACCACATTAATTTAGACTTCAGGAGTTTTACTCTTCTCTGAGTCTACTGAATGGAGCACGCCTGTCTGTTCACTCCTCACCTCTCTCTCTCTATTTCTCTTAAACTCTTGGCTGGCATCAGACCAGACATCGAGCACCCTATCCTACAGGGACCTGTGAATTAATGTGCCCTTTTCTCCTTCTATCTCTGTCCACCCTGAATCCAAGATTTCAGTGAATCATAGAGATGCATCTGTACCACACACTCACCCACATTCTGAGCTTGTACAGCACATATACACAGCACACGCTGACACAAATATACACTGTGGACACTGTATACTGTATACATGAATCCCAGAGGAGTTGCTCAGCGGTTGCTCTATCAGGATACTTAATGGAGTAGCATACTTAAGGGATTACAATGTTTTTCCTAAAATGTTTTAACCATCTCATTGCTAATTAAACCGAAAAAGGAAGATGAAATATAATACATTATTGTTAACAGTTTCTATATATATATATAAAAAAAAAATTATTTGGTGCTTAAGGACATTTCCTTTTATTATTAATGTTAAAAACTTACTATTTTTTTGTACAAACAATGGTGCATTTTTTAAATTCTTTGACAAATAATGTTTTTTTTCTCAAAGAACGTCCCAAATGTTTTTACATGTCTCAAGATGTCTTAAAATGACTTAAAATAGGACAAACCAAACACTGAAATAAGCCAAAACAGCTAAAATTAAGATATTACTTATTTTAACCCTAGTAAAAAAGTAATATAATTAAAATACATTTATTTCATACTAAGTACATTTCAAATCTATTAACATAACATACTTAACATATTGCTTGAGATTTACCGATATAAAAATTATAATACACTTTTTTGAAGTACTACTTACTGTACGCACAATGCATATTTCTTAATATAAGCCTAAAATGTGTTTTAATGTCACTATTGATAAAGATTGTATGATCTTTGAATAATACCAGTCTTCAAATGCATGATAGTTCAAGTGTAACTGATGTATACTTGCAGTAGTTCCACTTTAGCACAATTAAATACACTTTCAGTATAGTTATAATTAAATAACTATACTGAAAGTGTCAATCCTGCCAGTATATTTTCCTGTAATGTTCCATTAAATCTCTTGAAAATAAAATTCAAAACAAACAGGGTATTTTAAAAGATCTCGATTTTGATTTTATTTCGGCTTGTTTACTGGCTCTGTGCATGAAGCTCTGGGCCTTTGGTAGATGAAGCTAGCCGAAGACTATCAGTTTTTACCGCACTAAAGAGATCATAGTCACGGAAGATGCTGCCGTGGTGCAGAGATCAATACTGCATCACTCTGAGTTTCTATGTGTATAAAGAGATATTGATTATAAAAAACATTCTGTATATTGAGATTAATTGAATCAACAGCAAGCCAAAGTCAAGCCACACACCAACATACAGAACTGTCAAACTCATATGCAAGTGACACATTTCAGCATTACGGGTCAGTTTAGCAGAATTAAACAGAAAAAAATCACCATGCGGGGATGTTAATGCTTTGGTTGCAGTCTATTTGTGTGGACCCCCTCATGGCCCGAGAACATAGAAGGTCAGATTGCAGTTATTGAAGCTCTCAGCATTTCGGTCAGAGTCTGTTATAGATAATAGACTTCAGTAAAAACACTTTAACAAAGGAAGAAACGGGTATTCCACCCCAACGCGCACAACGGAAGGCTTTTATCCATCAGCTTGCCAGAAAAAAACGCATATGGATCGTTGAAGTGAGTGTAAAAAGGCTTAAATCAGTTTTAAATGTGATTTAGTTTGATCTGAAACACAGCCCTTTGCAGAACAGTCCGAAATCAAAGCGTGCGCACACACGCATACATGACATTACTGCTCTGGGATTCTTTATGAATTCTATCCTCAGGGGTTTACAAGCAAGTAGAGGCTTTTAACTGCGACAGTTGAGTGAGTGAGAGAGAGTGCACAATGAGGCTTGAAGGATAAGAGAACATACGTGCCCGTTAGCCACGCCCCCGTCTGTCCGTCAGGTTTAAAGAGACAGTGGCAGTGATGGATAGGCGGGACTAATAGCCGCTCCGCCTGATTTAGCAAAGAGGGAAGGCATCTTTCATTTATCTTACTTTTTCTAGTTTTCCCATTTCTCTGGCTGAAACATGCCGCTATTTTTCAATAACCACTCCACCTCGCTCACTCGCTCTTTCTCTTTGACTTGGGAAACGCAGCATGTGTGTGCACTGGATTCTCACCCCTGGGGTTACTGAGCGCCGCCTCAGTGGCCTTGCCTCCATCGCCGCACTGGTTCGGGTGGAAGGGTGTGCACTGCTCGCCTGCTGAGATCTTTGGGTTCAGTCAGAGTCTTCAGGCGGTACAGCTTCCCGCTGCTGGTATCCGACAGGTAGAGTGACTCACGCACAGGATCCACAGACAAGTAGTACTTATGAGCTGGGCTGGAGCTGGGGAAAGAGAATTTTAACAAGGCTTTACGACGAAGCAGGGCTACACACATATCGGCAACATTCTCATGTTTAAACTATTTCATAAAGTTGGAATCTGTGCCGAAAAACAACCACACACAGACTAGTGCACACACAAGGTTAGAGTAAAAAAAAAACCATCCAGGTCTCAGCGCCATGCAGAAATTTCAATCATTCTGAACTCAAGCCCCGATCAAAACTCCCAGCCTCTCCAGCGCGTCGGACCCCTGCCAGTCTATAATCTTCCTTTCCTTTCCTTCCATCCGCATCTGCCCTAAGAGCAAATCTACCTGCTGCCTCTTTCTCAACTGTTCCTTAGGCAGAATGAAAGTGAGGAAATAAAAAAAAAACTGGATTTCCTAAAAGGGCAAAACATTGTCTGCTGCTTTGACATTTGAAGGAAGTTGATTCCCTTTAGGGTTTGAGGATTAGAATTGTGTAGGGGCTGTGAGGTCAGGGGCAAAAGGGGAGAAGTTCATGTTGCTCAACCGCCAGCAACACCTGATAAAGTGTACACCTAAGCACTTACTTTGCGTTCAATAAAAATGTCTCAGAAATGTAAACAGTTTTCGCCAAAATAGTTCACAAAGCCATTAGACAAATTCAAATCAATGCTCACTGTTGTACACAGAAGCAGCTCCGGGAGGATGACGTAGGACGTCTGCGTTGCGCATGCACCGCTCAGAAGTGACGCACGCGGAAGCACAGGGGAGAGATCAAAACAAAACAACGGTCACGAATTAGAAGTACAAAACGAGGATTTGTAAAGAAGAATGTCGGAGGATTTCGATATAAACCAAGAGGAGACTGGTTTTCCTTTGCTAAAGTATGGAAACTTTGCTTCCTTTGCTCCTGTAAACAAAAGTTGGTTTTCACGAGACTCACCGGTGCATGCGCAACGCCGACATCTTACATCGTCCTCCCGGAGCTGCTTCCGTGTACAACTGTTGGCGCAAGCTAGATTAAAGTGATTATTACGTTTTGAATATGGATATTGTTCTTACAAAAACGCATAGATTCTCTACAGGAGGCCTTTGTTCACCCCCCAGAGCCGTGTGAGGCACTTTTTATTACAGATGGATGCGCTTGAGGGTGAGTAAATAATGGGCTAATTTTCATTTTTGGGTGAACTATCCCTTTAACTGCTAACAACACCAAGGTCATGGGTTCAGTTCCTAAAAATGCATAGACTGACAAAGTGTGCACTGCTGTTAGTTGCTTTCGATAAGGGTCTCACAAATGTAAATAGTTACTCCACAAAGCCATTAAGCAAATTTACATCAAAAACATTAATATTTCTTTCAAAGCTGTTTTCGTTATAATAAACGGGAATAGTTTCTGTAGTTCAAAGGTCACGGTTCAAATCCCTGGGAAAGCACAGCCTTTTAATGCAAAATGTTGCACGAATCTAGAGTTACTTCATAAACCTATTAACCAAATTCACAACAATATTGAAATGGTAAAAGAGATTCACGTTTCTCTCAAAGCTGTTTTCGATATACAGGAATAAAAGCCAAAAGCCGCCCTGTCAAGCTGTCTGTGTATACTGACAGATTGATGAAATTGAAAATGTTAATACTATGAGGTTCTTTTGAGTCTTTGCGAGGTCGAATCAGACTTTAGTTTGATCAGAAGCGTTATCTCCAAAAGAAGGCTGAAGGTAGGATTTCCCCCTTGCTGTGGGATGTAATACTGTGTGCAAACACACATGCGCACGCAAAGATAAAGGATTACAGTGCGCTTGTCAGTGTTAGTCTGTGGGGCAGAGGTCTATCCCGCACTCTAACTCCCTCTCTGTGGGGGGCGCCGTTTCTAAATTCACATGAAACGAGGAAGATCCAGACGATAAACGGGAGACTGCGGTGAGACGCTGCCAGCGGTTTGCTGAGAAAAGTTGTTAGTGTTCAATCCATCGACCAGAAAAATGCCTCAGATGGATTCCTGACCACACACTGAAGATTACAGGCAACAGTTGCCGCTGTGTGGCTTCATAACACACGCCGACACAAAAACATGTCCGCAAATGCACAAACACACACATATATGGGTTCATGCACACACAAATACAAAAATATAACAATTACAAACATACACACATTGAGATACTATGAATTAGTATGTAAAAATGAAATAATAATACATGGTCTCTATTAAAATGTGATATGCTCGATAGCAATTAAAAGGTAAACTATAAATGAATTAAATGGATAAAAATGATCAAATGAAAAGGGGGAAAAAAATAAGCCATGCAATAAAGAAGGGGACAATCAAAGGAATAAAAATGCAGTTAAAGGGTTGGAAGGAAAAGGCTGTAGTCATTAAAGCTCAGGATTAATGGGATGTATTGACTAAAGTTTTGGGATTACTAATATTTTTATCACTAATGTTATTGTGCATCTGAATATTTATGTTTAGAGCATTAGTGTAGTGTATCAGTATATTAATAAATATACTAATTTTATTGAGAGCTTTCTCATGATTCTGCTGACTTACTATAGGGGCTGCTGCCTCTAAATGAGTTGTTTTGCATTTGAGACTCGAGTCACTTAACCTCTATAGCTCCTCCAAGGTTGATGCATGGATGAATGGAGATTTGAAATAAAAATAATGAATTCAAGCACAGGTGCAGTGTATAAACGACTGAAAGACTAAATGGTGACATCGGTTCTGAAAAGAAACATACCTGTGTCTAATATCACGATTTCTGGATGCGTAACATGGAAAAAAAAATGTAAGTCAACAATTAAAAACAGATATTCCTCAGATGATTTTCACAATTACGACAAGTTCTATAAGCTACAAAAGAGCAGATACGAATATATTTTACCTCAAGTGCAATTTTTACTTGATCTAATAATTAAATAATTTTAATTTGAATAAAACTGGTTAATTTAGATGTCACCATGTCACAGTTTGATTTTATTTATTTCAATATTTCAGGAGGGTATATGATTCAACCTTTTTAATAATAAAAATAATTTAAAATTGCTTAAACAAAAACTTACAAAAATTAAATTTATTACAATTAAACAACTAATAGAAATAAACAAAAACATAAAATCACTATTAGTAAGTTATTAAACTCTTGACATTCCTAAATAACCAAATAAAAACTATTAGTTTAAAAGAATGGAAATTACATACAGCAGTTACTTATACAATAAAATGAAAAAACAACCAAACAAAAAACTGACTGATAATTTGCTGATGGAAGATGGCAGACCTGAGCTCCAGGATGCTGATGGCGAATCCGTTGGGCAGAATCCTGCGGATGTAGTTGAAATCACCTACATACACACTTCCATCCGAACCGCAGGCCAGAGCGATGGGAGCAAACAGTTTCTGCTCCACGGCCGGGCCGTTGCAGTTTGGACACGGGATTGTGCGGACCGCCCCTGTCCCCATCACTGTGGAGATGACCAGAGGCTGCTGGGAAATAAAGACATTCTCTCCATTACCTTTATGAAGGATACCTGCAGAAGAGAAAAGAAACGGAATATTAGATTGAAGCCTTTATATATCAATGATGAAATGTGATGGTGCTATAAGACCCTGTAGAAACAAACTAAAGAAAGGAATGATACAAACTGCCATTCAGGGAGCTCTCAGGAGCCAACAAGATTTATTGACTGGGAGGATGTTAGATTTAAACATGCTCTACATTGGGCATCTTTTTTTTTGGTAAACACTGCTATGCTGCTGTCTGAAGGCCATAGTTTAAGCTCATTTTTCCTAGAGCACATGAAGGTCCAAGGGATCAACTTTTCATTTTAAAACTCTGTTGGAAACATTTGACTATTTTGGTCTCATGAATAGATTATTTTAGCTTTTAGGCTCTCAATCTTAAAACTTCATCATAAAACAATTCTTCAAAGACTATATAAATCGATGATAATGTTATAAGCTGTGTTGGTGAAAAGCATGCTTGAGTTAAAATATAAGATGTGAAAAATTAAGGTAATATTTTATGTATCATCTCTTATTAAGCCAAAACTGTGAAAATATTAATTATGTGTATTTAGGATACAAGGAAACATAGCCTGCCATTTTATTCCAAAAATGCTTAAAATTAAATTTTATTCATTTATGACCGTTTTAGGGCCAAAAAAAAAAAAAAACATAAATATGACAGAATTCTCCTGTAATACGGTCTTACTTTTGGACATTTTTGAAGGCAAAGTAAATAGACTAATGATTTTGAAAAGTGTTTTAATTTCTAAAAGAACACAGGGCCAAAAGTACCCATAGTTGAAGGAAATACCAATGTGCATGAGTGTGTGTGTATGTGTGATAATTCCTCACCACTCTCCAGATTGAGGACGTGGTGGTGGTTCAGTGTCCATCCGCCCAGGTTTGATGGCGTCAGCTCAAAGCCCTGCAGCTGAGCAACTCTCTTCTCCCAGAGCACAACGTCCAGACAGGATTCATACTCGTATCCAACAGAGACTGTCATTAATTCACACACATACACACACACACCAGTGTAAGTGCCAGACTTAGCCCATTAAATATCACCATCATCATCAAAATCCAAAAGAGACAAACCATCACCATCATCAGAATAAACAAATGTACCTACTCGCGCACAATTTCACTGGTGATTCTTCATTTTTAAGTGAACCTGCATAATTTTAATGCATAAATTACCCAGTATAACCAATAATAACTGTAATTTTACAAGATTAATTAGACTGATGTGAACTAACGGAATAACATCTACAAATACCTTACTCTACATAAATGTGTCGCGTCATAGGAAAATGTTTAAAGAGCTGAATCCAGTTAAAGTGAGCAGCAGGTTGCTACCGTGTATGTGGATAAATTATATTTGCTTCAGTTACAGT
Source organism: Sinocyclocheilus anshuiensis (assembly GCF_001515605.1). Taxonomy (NCBI): domain Eukaryota; kingdom Metazoa; phylum Chordata; class Actinopteri; order Cypriniformes; family Cyprinidae; genus Sinocyclocheilus; species Sinocyclocheilus anshuiensis. Next base: position 1,147,585 of record NW_015537978.1, on the reverse strand, counting down.
TGTGTTGCCATGGTGTTACGGTGAACTTAATTAGACAGGTGCTTCAAGATAGCAACGTTTGAGCTGTAGCCAACATAAAAGTTAGGAGGATGAATAATTATTAACCAATGACTATATTTGCCTATTTACAGAGTCATTAGGATTTTTTTTTATTGTCTTTCTACCTTTTAATAATATGTTACTGTCAAAACGTTACAATGTTACACTATAGATATAGATATATTAGCATCCTGTAATTTGTGGATAAATAATTTCTATTTGTGAAAAAAACAGCTGTTCACACATTTGTTTATTGTGACTATGAACTGTTTTTGCTTAATTCTTTCTAATTATCACTTGAAAACAGGAGTTAATTTCTTCCATAATAGCCAGTAATTACTCATTTTTAGCCATTCTTCAGTAGGTGCGCAAGTGTGCCATAAAACAGAATGCTTTTCAATGAGAAAAAGATGATGGATTAAGACTCTTGGCAGTGTCTGATTGCTGTCATTGTGATGGATCTCGAAATAATGGAGAGGGAGATAGCAAGAAAGAGGAGCTGCGATCATACAACAGAAGGACACAGTTGTCAGTCCTGTTTGGAGCACTAAATATGGTTGTTCATACAAAATTTAGTCATAAAAGACAGTGACAACCGCATTCAAGTTAGTTCCTTACATTTTCCAGGGGTCACAACAAAATTTTAAGAGCGAGTTCGATCGACTTGTGCTGTTTGAATGGAACCACACTTGACAAACAGTTGTCAGTCACATCATTGATATACCCAGGACATAAGTGTGAGGTTTGTAGGTTATTTTCTTGCTGTCAATCATTAATATTAGCTAGCTGTCAATCTCAGCTTATGAAAAATGACAGAAAGAGGGGTATTTTGAGGTAGAATACAGTTGTCAGTCCTGTTTGGAGTCCTAAACACAGTCGTTCAAATAGTTCAATTATGAAAGAGACTAAACCGATGCGCCTCTTGCATCTTATTAAGTACCTTCAATCCAGTTGCTCTACTTAATCTTCACACAACTTTATCTTGACATTTTATTTCATGTGTAATGGTTATAATACCATTTAAAAGTTTAGGGTCGGTAGGAGTCTTATGCACACCAAGGATGCATTTATTTGATCAAAAATACAACAAAAACTTTTACAATTTAAAAATAACTGTTTTCTATTTTAATATATTTTAAAATGTAATTTATTCTTGTGATGAATTTTCAGCATCATTACTCCGGTTTTCAGTGTCACACGATCCTTCAGATATCTTTCTAATATACTGATCTGGTGTTTAAGAAGGATTTGTTGAAAACAGTTGTGCTGCTCAATATTTTTTTGTAAAATGTGATGCTTTTTTCAGGATTCTTTGATGAATAGAAAGTTCAAAAGAACAGCATTTATTTGAAACACAAATCTTTTGAAACAGATTGAATTGATGCATCCTTGCTCTTTTAAAGTATTCAGTTAAAAACTGACCTTTTGAATTATAGTGTAAAAACTGAATGAAGGCTTATCTTAAAAAACAAAAGTTTGCTTTCCCTCACCGTGTGCCTGCACCAGCCCTGTGACCTGCTGGCCATAGATGTCGGTTTTATTCCAGGAGAAAACATATATGAGGTTTGGAGCTGCAGGAAATGATTTCAGAAGCTGCCGACCCTGGACGGCCACAGACAGATGGACTTTGGCCAAGCCCGGCGGGAGAGAGGAATGGGTCAGAACCACCCTCAGGAGAGAGCGATAGCCTGGAGCTCTGGAAGAGAGGTAGCTTAACTTCAGAATAGTAGCAGGGATAACCACCTCCTCTTGGACCACCTACAGAGAGAAAGAGACAAGGATGAATTAGGCAAAGGCACAGTTAGAGTGAGAGAAATTAATTGTATTTCTATTTACTGCATGCACTTTCCATACGGAACAAAACCCGAGCCAATGACTGTAATGCTGCCAAATAAATGTCCCATAAACACAGGTTGCAGTTCTTACAGCCTACAGACACACACACGAGCTTCGTTCCAAAACTGAGTGAGCTGTCTCGCTGTCAACTGCCTACATAGGCTACTGCCCTCCAAGACAGCATCTTAACTCAAATGAATTCTCATGAGGGACTGATTTGAAACGCTCTACATAAGCAGAAGGACTGCGTGAAAATGACAAAAATCCCTTGATTTCCCTTGATATTGCAATCATGATTATTAATACTACAAGTAAAAATAGTGGTTTTGTGTGGGCAAAATGTTATATTGTTACTGTGGTCTACGCATCTAAATTTAGCTGAGAACTGTGTTCCTGAATTGCTTGCTGTTTTATTCATCAGTCAGCTTCAGAGAGACTGTTTTCTTCAAACGTTGAGTAAATTATACACTCAAAAGTGTGCAACACGTCAATATTAGAACGTTCTCGTTACATTATAATCAACAAAGGTGTCAAGTTTACACAGTTTCACGCAACTGAGATTTGGACTCTTGAAAATGCTCACTTTATCATTTAAAAAAATGTCAACATCTTATTTTTACGCTGTGTTTATGCCTTGTTGATTATAATAGGAACATTCTTCTTTCTCTAGCACCGGCTCGCAGTGTAGATCAGGCATTACACGTCTAACACTGCAAGCGAGCAGTTTCATGTGTCACATAAATAGAATTGAAGTATACAAGAGACTTGAGCAACATTGATTCTGGTATAGTCTCATAGCACGTGGCTAAGATATTGCATCCAGTGTTTTCTCAGAGTGAATGTGTCTCGCACCTGTAGTTCAGGTACGACAGTTCCTCTGTCCTCACAGTCGGCGGCGAATCGCGGGAGAGGAGCGGACAGAACAATGGCATGTGGACTGATCAGGTTTTTCAGGTCACAGACAGGTGGTATGGACTCAGCTCTTTCCATAAAAACACGGTCCAGGACCATGAACTGGTTCCATGGAAGCCAGACAGACCGAATCTGGGACGAAAATGGGGCGCGCTGGAACAACAGAGTCACAGAGATTCCGCCCACTGCCAGAAGATCAAAGCTAGTAGGAAAAACAAAAATATGAACACACTTAAAAACAAAGGTTCACAATTTTTCCATACACCAAATATACAAGACAGTGTGCTATAAATACATATCATTCATATTTAAAAGATTGTGGCTGTTCAAATGTGTAAATTATGTTAAAAGAAGTCATCAAAAATACAGTCTTATGTATCACATAATCCTTCAAAAATCTGCTTAGTATTTTTGTGGAACCCATCATATTTTTTCAGGAGTCTTGGAAAAATGACTGGAAATAGAACAGCATTTATTTGAAACAGAGATCTTTTGTAACAGTAAATGTCTTTACTGTCACTTCTGAGCAATCTAATGCAGCCTTATTAAGCATTCCGTATTAATTTCTTACTTGAACAAACTTTTGAATAGTTGAATAGTGTATTTACGTGTATGTGGTTGAACGGTATATTTATGTGTGCGTGTATGTGTTTGTTCGCTTTAAATATCTGAGATTTCAAATTCAATTTGAATATGAAAATAAACTTTTTTGATTTTTAAATATAGCCATAAAATGAAAAAGAAATATTAAGATCACTGTTTAAGTAACAGAATGTTATTTAAAGAATCATTAGGTTTTGCACAAACTTGTGGAGTTCATGCAGCTTGAGTGCAGCTGTTAGTAAAGCAAAAGTGGACAAACACTAAGAAGGTCATGTCAAGTAATAATTTTTTTTCTATTCAACTAGCAGTATGAAACTTTTGCCTCCCACTAAATGTACGGAAAGAATAGAGTATACAGTAGGGCTGGGTAAAAAATATCGATATCTCGATATTAATCGATTCTCATTTTTACGGAACGATATCAATTCTTAAATCCCAAGAATCGATTAGTCTACTAATTAGTCTACTTCAGTCTGTGTGCATTGAATTTATTTAATACACGAGTTTCACAATTTGAGTTGAATTACTGAAATAAATGAACTTTTCCACGACATTCTAATTTATTGAGGTGCACCTGTATATCCAAAATAATCGATATTGAATCGAATCGAATCGCAAGCTTGTGAATGAGAATCGAATCGAATTGTGAAATTTGTGTCAAAACCCAGGCCTAGTATACAGAATACAGGGTTCTATACAACAAGTAGAACATACACAATACACTTCATATATAAATGAAGTATATAGGAGAGGTTAATACAATGTCTATGGTGTGTGTGTGTGTGTCTGTGTGTTAGTGCATGTTCTATTACATTTCTTTCTTTACAAAGTATTTAAGAGTATGTGTTACCTGCCGTCCTGTCGGCTGAGCGTGTATCCATATTCAGGGTTATGCTGAAACGTGATGTTCACACCAACAAGAGGAGTTCCATCAGAAGCCAAAACCTGACCTCGAATTACACACACTCGACTGCACAGAGAAAGAGAGAGACAGACAGA
>NW_015537978.1:1141038-1142868 GCF_001515605.1 Sinocyclocheilus anshuiensis | reverse complement strand
GAGAGAGAGAGAGAGAGAGAGAGAGAGAGAGAGAGAGAGAGAGAGAGAGAGAGAGTCACTGCAAGAGAAACCCGTGGATCTGTCAGGAGAGATCGAAACTGAGAGAGGAGCACTCTCTTTTCAGTAATCAGAGAAAAATACAATACAAGCTTCAATCGATTTTAAACTTCCTCAAACTAGACGATGACTGCAAAAATCATTTTGGGAGATAATTTCTGGTTTGTGTTTCACTGCTCATAGCAGTTAGCTGTTACTGTATCAGCATATGAGAGCCCGAGGAACAGTTCACACAAGCTAAGGAACGCTTGAACACATTCATCAGTGTATGGACATATTTTTGGACTCTGCATCATCATATTTACACTTCGTTTTTGGATAATAAGATTCATTATTGCATCTCGTGTAAACATGTATTTGCCTTAGTATTTGAAGTTTTGGACAAAACTATAGTCCAGGGACAGCAACCATTTTGTCATGAAGTTACATTTTTAATCACTGCGCCATAATATATATATATATATACAGTGGTGGCCAAAATTGTTAGAACACTTGCCATATTTAAGAGGTTTCAGTTGTTTTTGTTGAATTGGACATTACAATACCCATAAAACGAAATATTGCCGGAACTACCTGCGTAGGAAGGAATCTGCTGGAACATTGAAAATGATGAAGTCCAGACCTCAACCCCTCGAGCAAATCTGGGGCAAGTTCGAAAATAAACTGGACAGATCTATTGTGCATTCAAAGGAAAGCCTTTGGCTTGAGTTGCACAAGGCATGGGATAACATTAGTGTTGAAGTTCTCAAGAAATATATTGACACTATGCCAGAGAGATGTGCTGCCTTAATTGCTGCAAAAGGTGGACATACCAAATATTAAAGTTAAAAGTGGATAAAAAAAATCTGATATTTGTTGTGCTCAGACAACCATCTGCATGTTTCATGAACATTAAGAAATGAAATCATGTTTTGGAGGCATAAAAGGTCAATATTTTCAGATCTGTCAGGTGTTCTAACAATTTTCGTCACCACTGTATGTATATACAGTGGTGTGAAAAAGTGTTGGCCCCCTTCCTGATTTCTTATTTTTTTGCATGTTTGTCACACTTTAATGTTTCAGATCATCAAACAAATTTAAATATAGTCAAAGATAACACAAGTAAACACAACATGCAGTTTTTAAATGAAGGTTTTTATTATTAAGGGAAAACAAAATCCAAAACTACATGGCCCTGTGTGAAGAAGTGTTTGCCCCCCAGTTAAAACTGTGGTTTATCACACCTGAGTTCAATTTCTCTAGCCACACCCAGGCCTGATTACTGCCACAACTGTTCGCAATCAAGAAATCTCTTAAATAGGACCTGCCTGACAAAGTGAAGTAGACCAAAAGATCCTCAAAAGCTAGACATCATGCCGAGATCCAAAGAAATTCAGAAACAAATGAGAAAGAAAGTAATTGAGATCTATCAGTCTGGAAAAGGTTATAAAGCCATTTCTAAAGCTTTGGGACTCCAGCGAACCACAGTGAGAGCCATTATTCACAAATGGCAAAAACATGGAACAGTGGAGAACCTTCCCAGGAGTGGCCGGCCGACCAAAATTACCAAGAGCACAGCGACGACTCATCCAAGAGGTCACAAAAGACCCCACAACAACATCCAAAGAACTGCAGGCCTCACTTGCCTCAATTAAGGTCAGTGTTCATGATTCAACAATAAGAAAGAGACTGGGCAAAAACGGCATCCATGGGAGAGTTCCAAGGCAAAAGCCACTGCTGACCAAAAAGAACACAAAGGCTCGTCTCTCATTTGCCAAAAAATATCTTGATTAT
>NW_015537978.1:1130976-1140878 GCF_001515605.1 Sinocyclocheilus anshuiensis | reverse complement strand
ATTGTTTATGCAATTTACGAAATTATATTTGATTTTTATGAGTTAATTTAGACGTAATGCACGTTTTTATAGAGTTACGAGTTACTTCCTTGCATTGACAATTTAAATGCTTTTTTAGCTATATCGTATATATATATATATATATATATATATTAGGGCTGTTCTCAACTAAAGATTTTTCTGGTTGACTAGTAGTCATTCATTTTAAGCATTAGTCAACTATTAGTCGCACTTCTATTAATAAACCATATAAATCATAATAATGAGCCTTTAATTGCCTACAAAGCCTAATAAGCGCTCAAGCGCACACAAAAAAGGCTTGCCACAGCGCACCAGCAAATATAATAATTATGAATGTATCATGGAAAAACAGCAAGTACACTGCATTAACGTTTTAATAATTTATTGATACACTAGTGCTTTCTGTTTCTGTTCAGCGTCCCGAGACGGCAGAAAACGCATCCTGTTTGCTTAAATTATTTTACAAAAGCACAAAGTTTCGTTGTTATTCTGAGTGCACACGAATAAATGTAGTCTTTACAGATACGAAAGATGCATTACTCTTATCTGTATAACCAAAAATGACGAAGTATTTTAAGAGCAAATGATCGCAGCGGCGCCTCCATCTGTCCTGCAGTGAGCACACTACTGTTCAGCTTCCACACTCCGCACAAACACGTGAACAGCGCACTTTTTTCTAGGCTAACATTAGATTGAGCTGCCATGTAAAGTTGCTACTACATACATATTTCAGATGATAAGCCATATTTGAGGTCGATGAATGTTAGGTGAGCGTATGGATGTCCTGCCCGATATACTATATTACCACATAGACCAGCCGTTAACGATTTGTCCATCACAGACTGCATGATTTCGCCACTTCGTGTGGAATTTTTTTTTCTGCAACTAAGCGACTAATAAAATGTTGGTCGACCAAGCCTAAGAGGCTTATATATATATATATATATATATATATATAATTTTTAATAATTTCAAAACAGTCCAAATTCCTGAAACAATTTTAACAATAATGCCTGTATTAATAAAAATTCAATGTCATTCAATGTCAATTCAATGTTAGATTTTTAACTTTAAAAGAAATGCTTAAAAGAATTCATAGAATTGACTATGTCTTTGTTTCTGTGAGGAGGATACAAATTTGATATGCAAAATAAATATCTCAGAAATCAGAATTACCTGCATAAATTACCATTATGATTGTACTATCAAAATTATTTTGAATGAGCAGTCCATGACCTCTTTCTCCCAAATTACTCCAGGCACTTTGACCTTGTTTTTCCCCCTTTTCCAGCCAAAACATTGGCAACATTGGCATGCAAGGGCATGCTTGGGTTTGTGCGCATCATTTCAATTTCACATGAGAATGAGGATGTCAGAACGGATGCGGGCTGGTGGCTTAAACGGCCAGTCAATGCTGTCAATCGTGACCAAAGTCTGAATTAAGATGTCTATTGCAGTCTGACAAAACAGACAGTTGATGCCGCATAGTCTGCCTTGACTCCTACCCAAAATTTCAGTGCGATCGCACAACAATTCCACAAAGAAATAATAAAACAAGTGTCACGGTTTTAACAGGAAAATGATGTGCATATAAATACGATCACAATCATGCCAACAAATCTTTGAGTATCTGGGAAAGATCAAGATCAAGTGCTGTTTTCTCTGTAATAAGATTATGTGTGCATGTGTGTTGGCTCAGCGTGCTTGCTCTAATATTTACAGGTGTGTGTTTATCACCTGCTGTCAAATGGCAGATCTCCTGGCAGTATGTGTGTGCTGTCCCGTCCAATGAGGAATCGCACACGGTCGAAGAACTGGCGTGAAGGGCGTGTCTCAAAAGGGGCGTGGCTTTGCTGGATGATGTCACGTGGGTCAGGCGAGCCTTGGCACAGCGGGGCACTCACACACATCTGCTGACTACAACAGTCTGGGTCGACACAGTCCATGAGACCATCTGAAACACACACACACACACTTTACATGCAGAGACATGTAGCCTTGATGCAGCTTGCCCTTGCTCTGCATGTGTCTGTGTGCGCGTGATCTCATTTGTCAGCTCCATTAAAGGGGATCTGTGTTTTTAACCTCCCACAGGAGAAAGTCTCCGAGAGAATAACCCAGAAACCTCTCTCTCACAAACACTCACACATATGTTTAAACAGTCACCTTAAAGAGGACATGCGTATTTTAGACTTCTATTGTTTTAATATAAAGCTAATGCTTATCACTACAGACTCACCTTAATCGTACCTTTTTCTTTTTTTTTGCATTTGATCTTTTTGCACTTTTACAATTCTGCTAAATTTTTACAAATTTATTATGATTTATTTATTCATTTATTTATTTTTAAATTGAGGGTGTCCCCAAAGGGAGGTTTGGTCAGATTTAGCTAACTTATAATAGTACTATACTATGTTTATGGACTAAAAATATAGCTAACTAAACCCACTCACACAATTTGAGACATAAGCCAAAGTGTTTTATTATACAACAGGTTTTTTTGTGCATTTTTGCACATATAATACCCATTCAAATGTTTAGGGTTACAATTTTTAACACATTATTTTTGAAAGAAGTCTCTTATGCTCACAAAGGCTGCATTTATATGATCAAAAATGCAGTAAAACAGTAAAATTATGAAATATTATACCAATTTAAAATAGCTATTTTCTATTTTGATATATTTTAAAATGCAATTTATTCCTGTGATGGCAAAGCTAAATTTAAACTCCATTACTCAGATCATGTCAGATGATTCCTTTCAGGAATCATTGCACTTTAATATGCAGATTTTGATTTTTTCAAGAAATATTACTTATTATCAATGTTGAAAATATTGGTCAAAAACATGATAAATTTTTTTAAGGTTCTTTGATAAATATAAAGTTCAACAAAAAAGCATTTATCTTAAATGGAAATTTTTATAACATTATAAATGTCTTTACTGTCAAGTTTGGTCAATTGAATGCATTACTGCTGAATAAAATTATTAATTTCTTTAAAAAAATCTAACTGACCTTACACGTTTGAACAGTAGTGTAGCTAGTCATGCTTTAACAATACCTTTGTGAGTATGTGAATGTTAACCTAAAGCTAAATTCATCCGTGCTATATCTGTCATCCACACAGCTCGTCTTCTATAGGGTTCTTTACCGCTGTCGTTATCTTTACTGTCATTGCACTCGGTTTCCATGACGACATTACAGCCTGGCCCGCTCCATCCTGACTGGCACACACAATGCCAACCGCTCTGCTCCAGCGTACAGCGTCCATTACCGTTACACAACCCCGGACAAGCATCTAAGGGAAAGAGAGACAGCATATCTATAATCACAGCGTTCTTTCTTCAGACCTCAAGTAAAATTGTTCATACAAAAGACATCACAAAGTCATCTATTCATTCCTTCATTCACTCTATCACACATACACTTACCTTTATCAAACAGATCCAGGTATTGTGCTGCTGAAAGAGTTACAAAATGAAAGACAGAGAGAACAAAGAGGAGAAATTACATTGGAGACATACTTCAGAGAAGCTCTGTGTGTGCGTGTATGTGCATTGCTGTTTTTTTTTTTTTAAGTGTCCCTGTCGTTTGCTGCCTTAAGCGTATATTTGTCCCCTGAGTTTCACAGACTGTTCTCACCATGAGCGCCACAATTAAAGGAACGCGCTTTGACACGGAGGAGGAAAAAAGACGGAAAAAAAGGAAGAGGGAGACGGGCGGAAAGAGAGAGACTGTTTAGTTTATACATCATCTGCAAGGCAAAAACACGGCTCCATGTTGGTTCAGTGTCAGATGATTTACATGTTTCATAAAAAATGCACAAAGCTTGTCAAATTACTGCTGAAAAATGGTTGAAAAGGCAAATAATCATCAAGATATGATATTTACAAAGTGTCTAGAGCATGATTTCTAAAAGCTTGCCAGTAAGAACGAAGATTGTTTTTATGCTAACATGTTAATCAAATGTGACACCCTGCTGTCAAAGGTTTGGCGAAATGTCAAGTAAATATCAAGACTGAAATAAGATGTTACTAAAAAAAAGGGTGTTAAGGCCTATTCACACAAAGAACAACACAAAAAAAGTATCGTGAAACACAAACAACTTTACCCATTAAAACTATTCACAGAGTGCAAAGCAACTGGTGCCACTGATTCCACATGCAACCTAACTGCTTTAAATTCTTGTATAATGATTATACATTTTATACTGTACATGTGTATATATATATATATATATATATATATATAGTTTGGTGTTGGACAATGAAAGGTCAGGCAATTGAAAGTCTCTTATGCTCACCAAGTTTGCAGCCTTTTTTTTATTTTTTTTTTTAAAATGCAGTTAAAACAGTAATATTGTAAACTACTATTACAATTTCAAATTTTATATTTGAATATATTTTAAAATGTCACTTATTCCTGTGATGGCAAAGCTGAATATTCAGTGTCACATGATCATTCATAAATTCTAATTTTCAATTTGGCGCTCAAGAGACGTTTCTTTATCTATTATCATAAAAGTACAGCATTTATTTAAAATTTCAATCTTTTGTAGCATTATAAATGTCATTATTATTAATTTCTTTCAAAATAACCAAAAATCATACTAACTTCAAACTTTTGAATTGTATAATAGTATATATAAGATTGTGTAATAATGTCATATAATAGTATAATACAATTAGTGTCATTCTGACATACCAATAGTGCAGTGCTCTCCCTCCCAACCGGGCTGACAGACACACTGTCCATCTCTACACTCTCCATGCTCTTCACAGATTGGATGGCACGCCTGTTTGTCACAGGTGGTCCCCTCCCACCCCTCCTCACACTGGCAACGTCCAGCAACACACACACTATGGGCGCTGCAGGGAACGGGGCAAACCTCTGAAATAAATGACAGAACGCGACAGAGAGAAAAAGACATTTGTTACCATTCATTACAATCGACACAATAAAATCTTTGTACGTTTTTGTTTACGCTACTGCTTCTTTTTCGTCTTGGATTTTATACTGACACCTATTGAATGCACCAAGTATTGCATGTTCACTAACTCTTGCTGCTTCTGTCTGTTTTCCTCCATTTCGTACTAAACATACAGTATATGGCCATTCTTGAAATCAATCCAGTGATTTTCTGTGTTGTTGGTGGATCATGCTGGTTCACAGCTGGCTGCTGCACTGCACCATGACTGCCGAGAGCTCACTTCCTGCTGTGGTTATATCTTGAATGGAGGAATTTAGTGGTGTGGTCATGTGTTCACTCTCTGCACTTGACGTCCCAGCGTTTTTGCCTCGATGCTGCCGGTCGTCACGGTTTGTTTCATCGCTCCAGTAGGGACTGCTTATTTGGAGTTTTTCACTCATTCTGTTTGGACTGTTTGGGACATTGCAAACAATCTGAGCACACTGGCTTAATGTACTATATATACAGTACACTATATAAACAACTTTTTATACTTGTTAGCCTTTTTCTAGAAGACTTTTGACAAGTCATTTTGTACAACTTTTTTTGACTGAGTGCACCTTTAAAGGGGTCATATGACGTTGCTAAAAAAGAACATTAGTTCATGTATTTGGTGTAATGAAATGTGTTTATGTGGTTTAAGGTTAAAAAAACACATTATTTTCCACATACTGTACATTATTGTTTCTCCTCTATGCCCCTCTATGAAATGCGTCGATTTTTACAAAGCTTATCATTCTGAAAAGCGAGGTATGCTCTGATTGGCCAACTATCCAGTGCGTTATACTACAGCGAGAATAAAGTTACGCCTTCTTTCTTTGCATATACATTTGGGCGGTGTTATGCAAATCTTCCCACACAGTGACATAGACATGTGGGGGCGTGTTCGAACGAGGCGTTTTAGGAGGGCGTGGACTAGTCTTAACTTTTATTAAGAATATCTCTTTGGGTTTGAGAGTTTAGTCTTTGCAGCTCTAGGGATCTTATATATTCACGAACAGCTTGTAACACTCCAAAGAGAAAGGAAAACTTGAAATCGCATCATATGACCCCTTTAATTGTGAGAAACGAGTATAAAGAGAGCAGAAATTCACGCACATCCTCTGCTCTCCATCTACAACCTGCTTTTTCACACCAGCCTAAACTGTTCGAATGTTACTGTGGTTCTGAATTCAAGACAGAGTTTAGCACGGTTTCATGACAAAAACAATTTCGCTGAACGAGTAAGATATCTCTGCTCTCTGGCCCTCAGACAGAATGGCTTTGTCTTCACGCGTACTTACAGGATTCGTGACGGGTCAAACTGAGATGACAGTTTTTCATATCTTAAAAGTCACTTAAAATCAGCTGCCACATTTCTCCTCTGTAACTGCAGCACTGAGCGTTGAGTTTGGACAGCCTCTCCTCTGTCTTTCTCACTCCTATCGCCCTCCACGTCTCGTACCGTTCAAAACAAATTATCCTTGCTGTTCCATAAAGCACATCGGACGAGAGCTCTTCCTCTCAATCACACACGAGATATAAATGTCTGAAAATAACAGGAAGGGCATTAAACCAGAATGTTTATTAATACACACATTATCAATTTAACTGCTCTGCCGTGGAAACGGACAGTTTCAAGCTGTAATATTCATGCATTCTGATAATCTAATATTTAATAAATGCTTTCATATTCTAGCCAGTGGCCAAAAGGCAATGAGTTACAAAATCCTGCCGATCTTCCAGAAGAGCCACCTCTTTGCAATAAAAAAAGTGTTCTTATTTAAATATCATCATTGTCAACCAGGAAATGATGAAACTGGTGGCACGTTCCATGAATAGGCTACAAAATAAGGCCTGAATCTATCACAACACGAAGTACCATTTTCAACAAATGGCACAGTGAAAGGAACAGTTTAACCGTCAGAATATATGATTGTCAACCTCAGGAGAGGTCAGACTAAATATTACAAAAGTTGTTTTATTTTCTATTCATTTTGTATGAGTACTACAATTTTTGCAACCTTGTAACAAAAATTTGGAACATGTTTAATACAGTTTGTTAAATTTTATAGCACTAAACATTCAATAAACATCCAGCTTTAAATAAACACCCAAGGTTGCAGATTTACCTGAAATAATGTTATCACTCAGTTGGGGCTAGCTAGTCTAGGACAAAAAGTTTGCTTGCAGTTATTATTAAACTTGTGTGTCCCATGGAAATATATTTGAATACATTTTTCTTACAATAACTTGAGTAACAGGGTTAAATGGTTGTGCTTGACAAATGCAGTCAGCACGGCAATACTGAGAAAGTTAAGTGAGATTATTTAGTTGTCCTCCTGTCCTGCTGTAGAAAGGGATGGGAACACATTATAAAATATAATAATAATAAAAAAAAAGGAATTTGGGCCTCTAAAGCTTTTAAAATAGTAATGAGATACCAAAGTGCACTGCATTTGTGGAAAGTGCCCAGTATATATCATGCATTTAACGGCAAACCTCTTCCTCCATCTGTAAAACAGGAAATTCCACAGTCCAGCAGGTTTCATTTACGAGATGCACAATCAATCAGACAATAAGGACGAATCCGTTTTCTCTCTATTAAAGAAAGTACATTCCCCTTTTGCAATGTATATCACATTACAATTAAGAGCCGATCCATACTCCTGCACACAGGGCCCTGCTTTACTCTGTCAGACAGGAACGGAACTGGATTTGGAGTTTTGGGGTCAATGGTAACTGAATCAAACTAAAATCAGAAACTCCTGAGTGAGAGACGCATGACCGAATGATGAAAAAGCACTTTCAAGACTATAATTACAAATGATAAGATGAAAGGAAAAAGCTTGCACATTTGTATGTCTGTGTGTTTTGACTGATACTCACCCATGGAGCAGTCGTCACCGCTCCATCCCTGTTCACACACACACCCCCCTGTCTGGGCTTGGTACGTTCCATGACCTGAACATTGTTCTTTACAGGCAGGAAGTACCGTCTCACAGCTCTCACCTCCCCAGCCTGCCGAGCACACACACTCACCGCGCACACACACACCGCGACCTGAGCACAAGGGGTCCACACAATCCACTGTAGACACACACAACCATCACACACAGAAATAACAGGTTTGTCCATGAGCATTTAATTACAGGTGTATGTAGAGGTGCATATAAAGCCATATGCACACAGAACTAGTTTTCCCTGAGGAAGTTCGGAAAATTGGGGCTTCACTGACGTACTTCATGATTTTAATCCCGTTTGAATCGAGTTTTTCTTCAAACTAACTCGGGTAGAAATTGCGGTGCAAATTACCTCTGAGACATCTAATCCCATCCGGATCGGAAAGCGTGTGATTGCAGTATATTATTGTTTTCACAACACATCTTCTTATATATTTTGACCTACGTCAAACACCGTAATTACATCTGAATTTCTTGTGCTGTCTAGTGCATCTGCATTATGGATTTGGACCAGTTTGCAGTTGATCTGGATAGAGTAACACTTGAGTTTAGCATAATGGTTGTACTGGTAAGCGAGACAGAAAAGCTGATGATTATTGAATAAATCAAATAATTTAAATACTACTACAGTGTACAAAAATAATTGTATTTATTTCGGTGAAGATTACGTTTAGCACTATTATTAAATTATTACTGTTTTGTAACTGAGCGCAAAATGACGACCAAGATACACAGAAGAGGCACAATTAAATATCCAACATCAGTTGACATATAACAATACATTTTACATGTATAAAAATATGCATGCAATTTATTCCTGTTATTTATTATTGGTGCCCAATTATTAAAGTGTTCTTATTGCTATCAATGTTTAAACAGTTTTTGCTGCTGAATACTTTTGTAGAAACAGTAATACAATTTGTTTCTAAATACAAATATTTTGTAACATTATAAATGTCTTTACTGTCTCTATTGATCAGTTTAATGCATCGTTGTTGAATAAAACTATTCGTTACCACACACATTTGAAAGGTAATGTATTATGATTTCCACAAGAATATTAAGCAGCAAAAACTGCAAAAACAATATTAATAATAATAATGATAATAATTAATGTTTTTTTTGAGCATCAGATCAGCATATTAATATGATTGCTGAAGGACCATGTGACACTGAAGACCGAAGTAATGGCTACTGAAAATTCAGCTGTGCAATCACAGGAATACAATTTACTATGAATAAATTTACACAATTTACTAATTTGTTCCCTGTAGTAAATTGTGGCCACATTGTACTAATTCATTCTCTCGTTTTGATTTACTAAATTAAGGAAATTAACTAGTAAATCATGGCCACGATATATAATTTTTTTTCCCCGCATTTATGGGGATCTGTACTGTGATACCTATTTATTGTACATCCCTCATAGCAATAATTGCTTGTGAAACATTTCATCTGCTAAATGAATAGATGTAAATGTAGTAAAAGAATCAGGTATCAACTTAA
This sequence comes from Sinocyclocheilus anshuiensis, assembly GCF_001515605.1. Lineage (NCBI taxonomy): Eukaryota > Metazoa > Chordata > Actinopteri > Cypriniformes > Cyprinidae > Sinocyclocheilus > Sinocyclocheilus anshuiensis. Next base: position 1,131,438 of record NW_015537978.1, on the reverse strand, counting down.
ATGTTTTCCTTACTCATATATTTTATATTTAGATTAAATAATCTCTATTCGGTCCATCAGTACATGAAATCATGGGCATCCTCTGTTAATAATCGTAACTCAAACGTTGTTTAGAAAATGAATTCTGTCTGAATAGTGCTTAAAGGAACACTCCACTATTTTTGAAAATAGGCTCATTTTCCAACTCCCCTAGAGTTATGGTCATTTTTGAGCGAGATGCTAACGGTCTAATCAGATTCAATAATCTATGCTAAGCTACAGCTAAAAGCTACATTTTCAAAAATAGTGGAGTGTTCCTTTAAGACAGAGGCAGAGAAGGTGAAACATGAAAACAGCACAGTCAGAGAGAGTGCATAACAAAAAAAAACAAGATACAAATACATGTAAATTCCAATTACAACTGCAACATTATGTGTGTGTGTGTGTGTGTGTGTGTGTAGATGGGGAAGGTGTCTGAGGGCA
>NW_015537978.1:1126091-1130442 GCF_001515605.1 Sinocyclocheilus anshuiensis | reverse complement strand
AAGTTGCGATTTTCTAGGCCGATATGGCTAGGGACTATACTCTCATTCCAGCGTAATAATCAAGGAACTTTGCTGCCGTACCATGGGTGCAGCAGGCACAATGATATTACGCAGCGCCTGAAAATAGTCCCCAGCTAGGTAACTTCCGATAAGCCTATTTTCAGGCGCTGCGTAATATCATTGTGCCTGCTGCACCCATGGTACGGCAGCAAAGTTCCTTGATTATTACGCCGGAATGAGAGTATCCATTAAGTAGCCATATCGGCCTAGAAAATCGCAACTTTTCATTTTCCATCGGTCATAGTACACGATGTAACTACAGAAGAGTCAAGTTTTAAATAGGAAAAATATAGAAACTCTTTGGTCATTTTTGAGCGAGATGCTAACGGTCTAATCAGATTCAATAATCTATGCTAAGCTACAGCTAAAAGCTACATTTTCAAAAATAGTGGAGTGTTCCTTTAAGACAGAGGCAGAGAAGGTGAAACATGAAAACAGCACAGTCAGAGAGAGTGCATAACAAAAAAAAACAAGATACAAATACATGTAAATTCCAATTACAACTGCAACATTATGTGTGTGTGTGTGTGTGTGTGTGTGTAGATGGGGAAGGTGTCTGATGGAAAAGCTAATTTGGTGGATGGATCTACATGGGATTAAATTGAGTCTCTGTCTCTCTCTCTATCACTGAAATGGCAGCAATGAATTTTCAGCTTAATGGTTAGGGGAGAAAGTGTGTTTAAAATCCAATTACAGGACATTCATCATAAACAAGCGGTGGAGATAGACTAGTAGCTCTGCACGCACACACACACACGCAGCATGATGGTCATGTTGCAGATGAGGGTTATTTGTGCTTCAAACTCAATCTTTCTATCTAAAAATGAATCTAGTCCATCAAAAGCTGAAAATGTTTTAATGAAAGTGTGTGTGGGTGGGTGACAGAGAGCTGTACCTTGCTCACAGTTATCGCCCTTGAAAGCAGGAGCGCACACACAGATTCCATTGACACATTCTCCATTGTTGGAACAGGTGGGATCGATACACTGGCCTTCCTCCACCTCACACTCCGCCCCCTTCCATCCAGCATGACACACACACACACCTTTCTCGTAATCGCCGTTACCACTACACAGCACTGGGCAAGAGTCTGAAATATATAGACAAATTCATGAATAATCAGATCAATCAGATCTTTGTTACGTTGTGTACTCTAAGAAGTAATACTGTGTGAAAATGAAGAACGATAACTATAAAGATAACTATATTAGCGTCCACACCAATGCACAATAATGTTCTGTTTATTCAAAGAGTTATGTTGCCTGCTTCTTTATATGATGGATTCTGATTGGCTATCAATATTTTTGTCGCTTCATAAGCAAACGTTCTGCAAGTGATTCCAACGATATTGTTTCTCTGTGCCATCAACGTTATAGTTGTGGTGTGGATTCTTGCTATTTTTAAAACTATATTTATTGTTATAGTTATCATGCTTGGTGTGAATGTGCCTTTAGGCTTATAGTTTGACTGATGCTAATGTTGTTTGTTGGCTTTACTGTACAGATAAAATGTTGATTATGTCATTGCGTATTTGTGCAAAACTGTGATCATGTTGTGTATAATTATATTAGGTGTTACTATGTGATTATGTATATGTGACCCTGGAGCACAAAACCAATACAGTCTTAAGTCACTGGGGTATATTTGTAGCAATAGCCAAAAATACATTGTATGGGTCAAAATGATTGAGTTTTCTTTTATGCCAAAAATCATTAGGATATTAGGTAAAGATCATGTTCCATGAAGATATTTTGTAAATTTCCTACTGTAAGTATTTTAAAACTTAATTTTTGATCAGTAATATGCATTGCTAAGAACTTCATTTGGACAACTTTAAAGGCGATTTTCTCAATATTTAGATTTTTTTGCACCCTCAGATTCCAGATTTTCAAATAGTTGTATTATCCTAACAAACCATACATCAATGGAAAGCTTATTTATTCAGCTTTCAGATGATGTATAAATCTCAATCTTGAAAAATTGACCCTTATAACTGATTTTGTGGTCCAGGGTCACATATTATTGCGATAATACTGTTTATCATTGTGTGATTATGATGATGTGTGTAATTGCCTTCAGATGTACCTTTTGAACAATCTGGCCCCAGGAAGCCAGTAAAACAGTGGCAGTGTCCGGCGACACACTCTCCGTTACCGTTACAGTTAGTGGAGCAACCATCTATAGTTTCTGAACACACAGACACAATCCAATTAAATAATTCTGAAGTACACATCTATTTTGTGTATTGTTAGCAAGCATTTTTATACCCAAAAACATAATCGTGATGTAATAAGTTTGCTTATATTAAAAAGAAAAGAATTAAAATGAAGGAAAAAACAAATAATTATTGGTCTCTCACCTATGGGTGTGCTGTACACCACCACCTGTTCCATCTTTTGACCGTCATTATAGAAGGCCAGGTACCAGGTTCCCACATCAAGGTATTCCACAAAGCCCGTCTCCTGCAGAGCAGACACCAGCAGACTTCGCAGAGGAGGGTTCGGAATTTTGACATTCCGGGAATCCTGCTTAATCAGCTGTCTCCCGTCCAGCAACTTCACAAAGTCAAACTGGAGAAAAAGGACATAGAGTTATTTGTGTATCTAATCTAAATTGTGGTAAAAAGAACATAGCACAGATCGACAGTTGAATTCATGCCCTTGGCACTGACCATCCGTAACTTGGTGCTCTGTGTCTCAGCATCACTCTGTACTCTACCCCAGTGTTTCCCAACCGGGGTGCCGCGGCACCCTGGTGTGCTTCAAAGTTTGAAATCAAGCTATCTCGTGCTACTGCAACAAAATTACCCCACTGTAAAATCAAAAATACACTGAGTGAGCAAAAATATGTGAGATAGTTTAAGTTATAATGGTAATTAAATAATGTTTACATATGTATAAAAGCCTACATTAAAATCTGTCATATAAATTGGTCTCCTCATTAGAAATTAGCCTACTGATTGCCTCCATGGACAAAAAAATTAATAATATAAAAAATATCTGACATATATATATATATATATGAATGACACATTCTGCAGTTCTTCCCTGCTGTACTGAATATCGATACTTTTCAAAGAATCATGTAAGTTAGAAATTCAAATATTGTGACAAAATTAATTTTGTAGGGTGCCACAAATTTGTTAAAATTTCCAAAGGGTGCCGCAACTAAAAAAAGGTTGGGAAACACTGCTCTACCCTATGTCTCTGATGTTGATGCTGCCAACCTGGGCATAGTCTCCGAGGAAAACAAGCTCCTATTTATATGTCCAATACTTGCCAAAACATACATCCTACATAACTGGAAAAAGTAAATCAAGTATATCCACCCAACACTGGAAACAACCACGCTACATTGCATTCATCTAGGGAATGTGTCTGACAAACCCTCTGAATGCCTCCATGTCTGGCAATCTATTTTTAGATGCATTAATTTAAAAGCATGATACCAAACAAATTAATTATCTGCACCTGCAGGAAGTCTCCACAGGGTTAATGCATGGCACCCCATATATCGTTTTGTTCTTTTAATGATGAAAAAAACAAACAGAAAGTGTGAGCGAATAATAAAAAATAAAAACAAGATAAAAAACTAAGGAAGTATCAATTAATAATTGTAAACAAGAAGCAATACACAGTACAAGGTAAAATTAAGTAAAACAAATACTATGAACAAAATTGTTATTAATGCAAAATAAAATAAAAATACAGTAAACCAAGAAAGCAGCCATTAATAAGCGCCAACAAAGAAGTAATAGATTTAACAATGTCAAATGAGGTAAAACGAATGTAAACAAAATAAAACGAAGTATCTGTAGTGCAAAATGAAATGAAATACAGCAACAGTGCAGAGTAAACTAAGAAAGTAGCAACTAACCTAATTAAATTTAAACAAAGGAATACATTATACAATGACAATTTAAACAAGTACTGTTAAGACATAAAATGAAACATCTGTAGAGCAAAAAAAGTAATAAAATAACAGCAAAAAATAAACTTGGGAGTGTAAGAAATAAAAAAGGATTCCAGTAAAGAAGTAATAAAACAAGTAACAATTAAAAAGATAAACTAACAATGAAAAATAAGACTCGATTGGGCTGAAGGGTTCTAAGCACAATATGTAACATTTTCAATACGACATAGTTCACTAATGATGGCAAAGCACTATATATCTTCCGCTGTTAATGGCATTAAGCATGAGTATCTTCCGCACCCTCATCTGCTCCCCATCGTTACTGACATGTGTTACTGGTGGGCATAAACTAAGAACCATCCCCTTCCCCTGCTACAAC
>NW_015537978.1:1122026-1126028 GCF_001515605.1 Sinocyclocheilus anshuiensis | reverse complement strand
TCCAACAAACACACACACACACACACACACACACACACACACACACACACACACACACACACACACACAGGCCTGCAGTTTGAGCAAACACGGCCAGACACGCTGACATTCACACACACAGAGTCCAGATCAAGTCAAGAGTCGCTGCAAATGGGAGACGTTCACATCCAGGCGTTTACAGCTCACATCTGTGCTCGTTTGACTTAGCCGGCGATCAGTATATCTGTGTTCAGCGTCTGTCTCATCACCTCGCACCACTGTGTCACTTCCATCCCGTAAGTGGGATGAATCTATCTCCAAGGAAACTGGAAAAGATACGTGGTGTGTGTGTCTGTCTGTCTGTATTTGGGGGGGGATTGCCAGTGTTTAGACAGAGCTGTTACAAACATCAGAAACATCAATGAGCGGCATTCTCCGAGGCACTACAGAACCCTCTGGCTATAATGAGTCCCTCTCCTCCTCCGGAGTCACTCTGGAAGCAGTGGAGGCACTGAAGCCCTATCGACTGTAATGACTCTCACGCTGACAGGCAGGAGCCAGCAGGGCAGCAGTTGCACCAGAGCCCCACTGCTTTTAACGACAGCCAGAGAAACTGAGGAACGATCATGGGAGCCGCAATGGAGTTGACAGTCTCGGTGCAGTAGCGATCTGTCAGTCCTCAGTGAACACACACACTCGCACGCGCGCCGAAGTAAACCCGCAGAAGCTGTGGCAGTGTAAACATCTCTATTCTGACATGCACGCACAAAAGAAGGCTTTTCATTAAGCAGGAACAATTAACCAGTCTTCTTGCTTTGCCTCCGCCTACATATGCGAGCGCGTATTCAAATGAGGCGAAAACGAGAAGCCTTAAATTGAATTACACCGGGCTCTAATTTCTTGAGCAAAGTGAACAGTTAATCTCAGATGATTTCCTGAATAATGAGATGTAATTAGCATGTTTGGGGTCATCTGAAGTACCTCGTTAGATACGCTCCTGATCCTCCTTGTTATCTGCCAGTCATAACAATATGTACTTAGAAAACGTTTACCAACACGAGCAATCGTGACGAAACCTGGGCATGGATGCACAAGTTTGATAACACACTCTCTTTCAAACACACAAACACACTCTCTCACATGCCGTCTTACACAAACACATAATTATTTATTATACATTAGTATTATTTTATATACAATTTCTGGTTTTGTGCACATTTTTCACACTGTAGAACAAAAGAATACAAACACAGGGGTCTCGAGATACGGGTTTCAAAGTTGAACTACTTTTAAACTTCACACAGCTCATGGTGTGAGATGCAGCTGATTAATGTTTAATAATCTGTAAATAAAATAAGGAATATATTTTAAAATGCTACTTTCATAATTTTTTACTCAGTGCTTTACTCGTTTGCCACAGCAATGTAAAGTCAAGTCACAAATCATTTAAAAGCAGCATCACATTAATAAACAGGAAAATAGTGTTAATGTTGTAAAATGAATCAATTATGAAACAAATTAAATTTCAGATGCTCTACAGAAGACAACAGTGTCATTATTCAGCTCAGCTAGTTCACTGTTGTTTCAATTTAGTTCAATAACTGTCAATGTTGCAAAGTTCATCAATTACAAAATGAATTCAATTCAGCTATAAGACGCTTTAGAGAAGATAACAGTTTCATTAGTCAGCTCAAATCATTTGAATAACAGTAGGGATGCACAATATTGGATTTTTGCCGATATCCGATATGTCGATATTTTTAAACTAATCTTGGCTGATACCGATACCGATATATTTCCTTTTGTTTGGAAACAACACCAAGCCTCTCCTGTGCAGAAATTATAAGCAAAATATTTTTAATTTTGGTTAGTTTTTAACAAGAACTTATTTGTTAGAATTAAATAAACAATAATGAAGGTTTTTTGACAGTACATTGAAGCTTTGAAAATAACTATAAATAAACTATATATCAATCGCTGCATTTTTTTCCCAGAAAGATGCAAGGTTAACCCTAACATTTTATTTTAAGATTTAACATTTGTACATGGTCTAAAGCAAAAGAGTTGTAAAAATTCTGAAAATCATTTAGAGCTTACGATTTGTTAAAAAAAAATAAAACATATTACACATTAATGAATAAATCAGTATAAAATTATTTAATTTACAAGTGTCATGTTTGTGATTTTTTTTTTTCATGTAAGCTATAGCTTCTGACCTTTAAATTAATACATACTCATTATTTTATGACATCAATTACTGCTTTATTTAATCAGAAATAGTCTAAATGTTATTTGTGTAGGCTATTTTACTTTTAATTTAATTAGAAGTAGGCCAACAGCGCCCCCTACAGATTAAAACTCCTTACTGAGCGGGCATTAGAACCTGAGGGAGGCTGCCGCTGCACGTGCTATTACTATTAGCGTCATTCTGTACATGCTTTCACAGATTAAATGCAGCGATCCAAAACAGTCAATCTAATAATCATTCAGACAAAACTTTGCTTCAAGAATGAGCCACACCGCTGACGTGATCAAATCACTAGCATACCCTGAGCACATGTGAGTTAACGCATTCCTCTTATCGGCAAGACATATCGGCATTATTTTTCATATCGGGCCGATGCCGATATTTACATTTAAAACCATTATCGGCCGATTTCGATATCAGTCCGATAATATCGTGCATCCCTAAATAACAGTGTCAACTGTTGCAAAGTTAGTGTCAGTTTTTTTCTTATCCTGAGTGTCAGTGCAGTTAAATCGATAATTTTACTTAATATTGATTGTCTTTTAAACCCCAAATGTGTAAGCCAAAGGTGACAATGGCAAGGAACTCTTTAAATTATCTTCCTTTAGGGGCTTTATCAATATGCAAATATCAATATGGGATTAATTGATTGTAATTCATTTTACATTCATTTTTAATACATTGACAGACATATTATAAATATACTGTATAGCACATGAAACAATGTGCAACACTCTTAAGGAAAGAACTTGTTATATTTTCTGTATTTGTGTTTGCATGTGTTTACCTGCGTGTGAGTAGGTGGTATATTCCTCCTGCCATAGATGCCCAGCAGAGCATCCCGTGTGAGTGAGATGTTGAACTTCACATATTCGGGGTGGTGAACCGTAATGTGAAACCTCCAGAAGAGTCCAGGAGGAATCACCTGGACCAGCTGTGTCCCGACAGCCAGCTCTCCCCTCTCTATCACCCTGCCTCGCTGAATCACCTCTTTATCTGTCAAGCAAAATGAGAAAAAAAAAAACATACATCCAATTTTCTTAAATTTATCCAGAGGGACAAACAAAAAAAGGGAGGATGATTGGACCAAGTGTTTTCCATGTGGATCTGTAACATACGCTTTATAGTATTAGTTTATGCCATGTATTCATGTCATTCCAAACCTAACTATCTTTCTTCCACGGAACACAAAAGGAGTGATTTTCAAAGATATTTGGGTTGCTCTTTTGTATGCATTTACATTGAACATGCTTTCAGGCTTCAAAAAGAGCACAAAAGCTCCATAATGTAAAAGTTTCATCAAAGTAGTCTATATGACTCATTTACAATATTCCCAGTCTTACATTCCATATGATAGCTTTGTGTGAGAAATAGACTGAAATATTGTTCAGGAGACTTTATGGTGCCTTTTTTTTTTTTTTGAAGCTTGACTGGCTTAGTCCTCATTCACTTTCAGTATGTGAAATATAGTGGCCAGGATATTCTTTATTAATTTACCATTTGCATCGCACAGAAGCCAGAAAGTCGTACAGTTTGGAACAACATGAGGCAGAATAAATAATCGCAGATTTTTTCATTTAAATTAATGTGATCAAGTGAAAAAAAAAAAAACGTCATCTTAAATCAGCTAGATGACAAAAGCTTCCAGCTATAGGATGATAGTTGTTAAAGACTGAAAATGATGCAACCGAGCTCAAGTTCTCTGATGGACGGTCACAGAATGGCTGTAGATGTAAAAAGTACAAAAAAAAAAAAAAAAAAATGGGATAGTGCAG